>NC_135857.1:14784331-15084331 GCF_031162955.1 Sander vitreus | reverse complement strand
GAAATAAATTTCAAGTCCATCCACCAAAACCAAATGCATCCAATATCGATAAATAAAACCAAAACTATCTGCACACTAGAGGGTTTTTGTATATATAATTTGGGTAAATTGACAAAATTGTGTTTGTAGAAATTTGCCTTTCTGCAGACCTTTCTGTGATAAAAAGAAAAAGAATCACACATCAATCATCATCCAGACAACAAACTTACCCCTTTTGTACAACAAGATGTGAGCCTCTGCAGCATTTTGCAGAACTCTGTTATACTCAGTGTTTAAAGGCAGCAGGAGGGACTGAATAATTCATCACCACTGATAAGCACTGAAGCCAGAGATCACTGATCTGACATCACATTTAGTCCATCTCCATGACAATCACCTTTCAATATTTATTAAACTATATGAAACTAAAACACCTTTTTCTGACAGTAAAGTGCGGCTAAAGGGGGCCTGTCCTGAGTCGAGTTCTGATTGGTTGACCTCAGCTTCACATCTGAGAAGAAGACTGCAGGCTGTAAATATATTCAGAGCTCAATATGCTACTAGAAAATAAAAGCATTTCTCAATGCTGTTTGAGAGCAGAGCTTTGTCCTTGTTGTGTGGAAAGGATCATGTAGAGAACACGTCAATCCAGTTAGTACACTCAGACTGAGAACAGCTAATCCCGCTAATACACCACCAGAGGTGGGTGAGGGCAGGGTGGGTCAGTCTGTTCATGGAAACCAGGGTCTCACTTCTTTTCCTGGGATCAGACCATGTGCACAACACACTGTTTGGTAGCCTACTGCTGATCCAAACTGATAAGTCTGAAACATGGGATAGGTCACACTCATATTGATCAGATTTCAGTCGACATAGCCTCACATTTTACATCTGTTGCCTTTAATGCAAAGTGAATTTGACTCCGTGAAAAGAACTGTGAGACACTGGCTTTAAATGAGAGCCACCCATGAGCTCTGCTCAAACAAAATCTTCCTGCTCAACACCTCATGCTCTGGTACGAGATGAAAAAAAATTACAGGTAAAATGTGAAGGGATATGTCGACACACTTTCATTTTATATTTGAAAAGTGCGACCTAGCAGCAAATTCCCCTAAAAGACAGCAGCATTTTCCAGTTAAAGGTGGTTATTTATAGTATGTATTCAGTGCCATTGTCTGCCATTGAGACCCTCAGCGGGCTATCTGTCACAGACACTCTTGGGAGAAAAGAAAGCCGATACGAGGACAGACAGCGCTAATCTTTTTTTTCAATAAAATATCACAATATCAGAGGCCTATTCACTCATCAGGCCAAAGTATACTGTAATGACATCAATGGTTGCCTTGACAACAGGGGGAGGGTGGATGACAACATCCTACTGCGTCTTTTTTAGAGCAGGAGATCACAGCATGGCTGGGAGACAAATGCTTGAGCTTTGAATGCAGAGGGGTAAAAATGTACTGTACTACTAAGCTGCACGTTTTTCTATAATATTCACAGTGCAATTCATAAAAGAAAATTATCATTTAAAAACCACAAAACCCAGTGCAGCATACAGGATTTGTAGCAAGTGATGTAAATGCTGTAGCTCTGCATGGTGTGTGTGTGTGTGTGTGTGTGTGTCTTTACTTATACTGTATGAATTCCAATTTTCATTGAAGGTCATACTGTACTCATAGCATGTGTCCCCCATTATTCAGCTTTAGTCCCGTGTCTCTGAATACAGGCTGAACACATGCTGGCCAGCAGATGGACAGTCTGAAATCCCAGTACAGATGATCCAGTAGTGCCTGGAAAAATGGGCTCCTGCAGGCTCTGGGCTGGATGTTAGAGCCAAGCCAAGAGTCACACACTTTGCTTGAGCAATCCTCGTGCTTGCCCTGATATTTTCTAGAATAGAAAGTTATATGGTTTATTAACCTGTGCTGCATCGTTGAAAGATGAGAGAATGAAGAGAGAACAGGGAGCTGAAGTGACAAGGTGACTTAAGAAAAAATTAGTGGGCCAACGATCTTCTTCTCCCCGACTGATGTTTGTCATTTGTCACCCTGAGAGCATCTGACCTCACGTGTGTGTGTGTGTGTGTGTGTGTGTGTGTGTGTGTGTGTGTGTGTGTGTGTGTGTTTGGTGTGTGTACGCCATGTGGGGGCTTTGCTTGACTCCTTTCATAATAAATGACAGTCCCGGGAGGCAGCTGCATTGACGTCAGGGCTCTCAGCGCTGTCAAGGGCTCTGGCTGCTGAAAATCCCCCCCAAATAACAGGATCTAAATAGAAAGAAATAGGTTGCTGCTGTTTCATTACTGCCTCGTGAACACAAGTGGATTTAGAGGGGCGGATTAGCCCTCGCCCTGAAGTAATCGTGTTTTAATGAAGATTTTCAGTTGTAGGAAAAATTGCAGTTCAAAGCTTTGGCAGGTTTCTCCTGCGTCTAGACCATCAGCTTAAAAAAAATCACTCTTTGTAGTATGGTATATGTGATTAAAAGTCCAAAGTATAATTTGGTTGTCAGTCTCAAAGGTTCCACTACCATCAATCCTCCTCCTACTTCAGCATATAGCAATAGCTCTCAACGTGGTCTAGCTGTAGCAGAATGTGCTGACACACAGCAGCTGCACCAACCTGTGCATTACAGTATATGTGCATGATGTGCACACAGCAGCTGGCTGTATATACAGCCCTTTGTATATACATTCAAAGGGCTGGGTGGAGGATTGGGAGGGCACATGGCTCTGCGGAGGGCCAATGGGAGATTTGAGGAGATTAAAAAAGGAAGGTTGAGATTCTCATAAAGATCTTTGCCATGTGATTTATTGCCCTAATCCTCTCTGTTGATTGCTTATTTTGAATTAACAGAATGACGTCTGCTGCATGTAGCAAAAAGTACAGCTCAATTTGCTGTTTTAATATTGCTTTAAGATTAAAAACAAAAGATGTTATGTTTTTCATACATTCAAACGACTCATGTTTGAGAAAGACAAATATTCTCTCAGCCCAGCCCTTATTTTACAGTGTTCCTCTTCCCAGCAGTAGTCAGGGTGAGGGCAGGTGTCAGCTGCAGATCCTGCTCTGCGTGGGTTCCCTGTGGCCAAAACAGCCCGAAGGACCCGCGCTTTTATCTCCACAGCAGCTGCCTACCAAGAGCTGACCAAATATATGAACAGGAACATGTGAAATTAATCCCACATTTTCTTGAGTCGTTTATAGGCTGAGAAGCTATACTTCATGCTTAAAAGGCTATAGTTGCAAAGCCAACAATGAGTATTTACAATTCTTGGAAGTCACACAGGATATAATTAGGTCTTTTTTGATAATGAACAACCTTGAAACTCGATGGTCCAGCGAGACCAAAATCGAGATTTTCTTCCAACGCATTAACACTATCCTCATCATCATAAATAAGAAGCCTGGGGGTGGCATCATCCTGCTTTTGGGACTCTTCTCAACAGCAGTCCTTGAAAGGCTTGTAAAGAATTAGGAAAAATTCAATGCAGTAAAAGAGAGAGAAATCCTCAAGGAAACCCTGCTGCAGTCTACAAGACAACCGTGACTGGGGAGATTTATTTCCCAGCAAGAAATTGAGCCCAAACAAAGCTACACGGGAATGGCTTCAAAACAATGTTAAGTCCTAGAGTGGCTGAGTCCAGACCTCAAGCCAATTCAGACAGGGTTCAAAATTAGCATTATCCACCAGCCAAGTGCTGGTAAAATATACAAGTGGCTGGTAGATGTGCTTCACTCACCTGGCCAAAAATGGTAATCTATTGAGTGGCTGGTAAAAATTTTAACATTCACTAGCCATGTGGCTGGTGGACAAAAAGTTAATTTTGAACCCTGAATCCAGAACTTTTGGCAGGACTTAAATGTTGCTTGACAAAGACTGAGCAGTTGTTTCTTTTAAATCATAAAATGCAAGTGTCCAGATGTGCTGAGACACAACCACATACCAAAGTAGCCCTTTGTCCACAAATACTGTCATGAAGAGGCTGAATATCTTTGTAGTTATATTTGTACTTAATCATTCACCAGCAGCTATTCGAAAAATAGCTTCAATCCATCTTTCACTCACTGTTCTCTTACTAGTCACAGTTCAATAATTTAATGTTTTTCAGCTGTATTTACACATCTTGTGGCAAAGTAAAAATGTATGGTGAACTTGTAAGTGTAGCCAACATATAATTCTTTCTTATACAATATATTTGACTTAGTGATTTTATTGATCATAAAAAAGTATTAATGTTAGTATGTCATTGACTAGTCACATGAACTCTGCAGTTTCTTCACATCCAGGATGTCAGATTTTAGTTAGCCTTGACATTTTTATAGTTTGTCCCTCTCATGTCAAACAATATATTAGCAATATATAGTGATCTATTTTAACTATGATGTTAAAGCATCTTCTTGTTGATCATCAAAAATACACCTAGTCAGCACTGACAATTCACTAGTAAATTCATTATATTGTAATCTAGTGGTTGTTTTGATGATCATTTCCTGTTGCTTGTCCATCACGTAGCAAATGATCAATTACAGTGCCAAGAAGCCTTTGTGCTTGAGCAGCAACTATTTATAAAAGCAGGCTACACCGGTTCATTTGTTACTTTATTCAGATCAAGATACAGTAGTACAGAATCCCAATTGTGGAGAGAATTCAAAATAAAAGCACAGTCTGCGTGATACAGGACAATCAACAATCAAGGTTTATTCAAGAACAAAATGAGAGGAGGGGGGAGAAGGGAACAGTGGGAGTACTTCAGGAAAAGACAAAAGTTTCTTTTATCAACACAGACGATACATTTATTCAACCCGCCCATAACCACCCCAACCCATAATAAAACATTATGCAGCCTTACGTACACTATCTCCATGTCCCCCATCCCACTTTCTTTGAAAGCATGCACTTGTTCTCCATCGTGTAAAGATTTGTAAGCAAGAATCCTTGGGTGGCCCTTCACGTTTGCAGACCTTATGCTTTTAAATTGCCTGTACAGTGGAGGGCTTAGCACAGATTTAAGGGAAAACTGGGTGGCTCTAGGACACAAGGAGTGCTATGGATTTGTTAATGCCACAGCCCTGATAGCTGTAGTCAGTTTAGTTTTACCATCCCATTAACATCCAAGGAATAAAGTGTCCCTTACAGAAAAGGAACAATGCCTGTCTCTTTATAGAACAGGACAGGTGAGAACAGTTTACCCAGGCATACTAAAAGAAAACACCACTGCTTATCAAAGTCATTGGCACAAAGATTAAGAGTAATGCAGAAAACAACTTGCAGAAATGTTACAACTGACTACTACTTCCCACCCTAGTACATCAACAAAATCATTAAGGATTTGGAGGAGCGATAATTATGAGCAACACTTTACGACTGAGCTGGTCCCTATGAGGGTGGGCTGAGCTAATTCGTTTGACCAATTCAATCTGTGTTGCTGCAGAGAACAAAGAGAGTCTGGTAGATGGAGTTGGAATTTGATTGGTACATGCAATCGTGTATTAGATTACATGCAGTAATGGATACCCCATTATTTCTTTGTCCTAGCATTGTACAGAACAATCCTGTGAAGCATTTAGGGGGCACAACAGGTTTGGTGTGGTGGGGAAAAGACAGCCTAGTACCCTGCACAGACTTTTCAATCACTTCTCTGGAGAGCCACAGCAGTGTCCCAGGGAAAAGGGCTGATATGGGAGGAAGCTCAGCAAAATAAACAGCTTGCTGCACCATCTGCTGCTCAAAGTTTGAGTCTAGCATTGGGAGAAAAGCGCAGCAGTATGGAGAGCTAGCACAACCCTAGGTGCTACGTAGTGAACAGAGACATGTGGTAAGCTGCAACCCACTTTGACTAAAGTACAACAGTGGCCAAGGATGTAAAAGAGGAATGTGAGAGGGGTTCTGGCTAGCGATGCCTGGCTAGTACGTATGCACCACTTAATGCAATTTCATCACACTCTGCCTTTGTTAAAGCACCCATTTACAGCAAAGAGAAGGGTTAATGAAGAAGCCTGTGCTATGCCTAGACATGGTCTACTATTGGACAGTTAACAAAAGGATAAAAGATTAAACAATTGTTAACAGCTTTCTCTATACAGTTACCAGTTGTTCCTGAACATCAATAAATATCTTGTAAAAGTGTTTGCGTTGTTGTCTTGGGTGGTTGTCTGGTTAAGCCATGTTGGGTTGGTTATGCCAGGGCCAGAACTGTTTAAAAAGGAGGGAAGAAAAAGATTTTGTTCGATTTATAAGTTTCAAAACACATCTCAAATATTATTCATGTCATTCAAAGTCTATAAATGATAGAAGATATAAATGCTTACCACTGATAGCCTCCTGGGCAAAGTACTTGACATCCATGTCTGTGTCTGTTGCCAGCTTCTCCAGCACTGGCTTCACTTCTGTTTGAAGGGCACTTTAGGACAAAGAGGATGAGAATTATTACACAAATTGTCAATTGTTCAACTGGTTCTTGTGTTTAGTGTGACAGCACATTTCTGTCACTGTGGAGAGAAAACATCTGATGCTGAAATTACAAAGACAACATACTTGCTGTCAAGGACGGGGCCAATCTTCTGAAGGGATTTGGCCACGTTGAAGCGTACGTTGGCCACCTGGTCATTGGACATCTTGAGGACCACTGGTAGCATCTGCTTAGTGGTGATGTCCTGGCCACATGCCTCGGACAAAGCCTGAGACGCACAATACAGATGGTCACAGACAGTCAACGACATTTACAGATAATGGACATCTTTTTTTAAAGGAACTAATACAGTTTTAGACTGACACCGATGGACATTGAATCCTTCAAAAGACCTCCAAGGCGCTAAACATGAGAGCAAGTTAATGAAATGGTGCCGTTGACTCACGTTAATGCAGAATAGAGTAGTCATCCTGTGCAGGTAATTGGGGTCGTTGGCCATGCCCAGCACTTTGGGCACGATGGTGTTCTGAGCCCACTCCGCTCCAAACTTCTCCACCAGCTTCATTAGGTTACAGGTGGCCGCCTCACGGATGGCATACACTAGAAAATTACAGTGACAACATTCTGTGTGAACGGTGCGCTCCAGTTTTGTCTCTTTCCAGGTCTCCATGGTGGAGAGATCATCACGTGAATCAGGTCCTATCTGCTGGACGGCACCTGGATGTTAATCATTGTCCTTCCTGACATGCTCTACTCACATATTCTTTGTATGCTTTACAAATAGTAAAGCTGCTTGATGCAAATTTGTGTTATAAGGCTATATTATTATTTTGACTTATTTCCCATAGACTATACTCATGATGGAAGCGTCTTACAAAGTCTATAATGACTTAATCAGTACTAGAGCCTGTGGTATTGCTGTTTGTAGCTTTCTTCAGAATCACTGTACCCCAAAATTACTTACAGAAGGACCCAAATCACTTAATATGCAACTTAACTGTATACTACTTAGGGCTGTGATGATAACTGCATGACCGCAATACCAGTGGTGATGACATCATAACTGCAATTTTTTTTGATTTCATTTTTTTGCTGGTGAAAGTTACAGGAGAACAGATGTGTGATATGAAATATAATGAAAACAATAATTGTTCAGTTATCCTCAGACTGTCTTCTATCCTATATTCAAGAGATTATAGAGTAAAAAAATAAATAAGTTGCTCATCACAGCTTTGCACAAGAGGATGGACCATTAAATATCTGGGGGATTTATTTTGTGTGTCTGATTATTATGAATTATTTCTACAGAAATCATTTAATATAATACTCGGCAGGGAAGACAAAGACATTTCTCCGTTCTTAGCTGAGGTCACATTAATAGCCTTGCAGCTAGCGGAGTTTCCTTCTGCTTATAGCTTAATGCCGACAATACAGCACAGTGGAATATTAGCCTGCATGCACGTTTCGTAGCCTAAAACAGAGCAGCTTATATTGGTAGAGAGCAACAAGTCGAATCCGACCTGCTGCCCTTTGCTGCGTGTCACCCCCCCCCTCTCCTTGCATGTCTATCCACTTTCAAATAAAGGGAAAAGCACCAAAAAATCTTTAAAAAAAAATGACAGCAAAACGGAGGCCCTGACGTCACTCACTGAAGGCATGCTGCCATTCTCGATCTAACTTGCGCTACTCTCGTAAGAGGGGGGTTGCAGTTAACTGCCATATCGCGGTGATACGTCGCTTCTTTACCGCATTAAGGAAAAAAGAAAAAAAATCGATACTGTCACAGCCCTAACACTACTGACTTACTGTGTACTTCTACTTCAAGAGGAAAACATTGTACTACTACATTTACCTCACTCACATTGCCGGAACGTGTGACGTTTTTGCGCATGCGGGTCAAAAAGTTCATCAATATTGAACGTGTCGCGTGTTGAAACTGCGGTACTGCGTCACTGGGTACCCAGAAATATACCTGTCAAGTGTGAAGTAGATCGGATGAACGGTTCGAGATATTTGAAACATATTTTATAGTTAGATACTAGGTAAAGCACACTGTGAGAAAGTATCTCTAAGTATCAGTAAGATTAAACACCAGAAATCATGGCATTTGTAAGTCATGTGAAATATTAAAATGATTCAAACAGATCTTTGTAATAGTCAGTGAGGAAAAGATTCTGGGCCGATTTCTGCAGTCTCGTCTTTCTTTGAAGGGCTTACGTAAGAGTGGCACAGCCCTAACCCCAGCCCCCCCCCCCCCCCCCCACACACACACACACCAGCATTCCAATGATGTAACCCAGCTGGCCCTTTGTCCTCAATAGCGAGCATGAGTGTGTGTCTCTAATTAGATAACTTGATGTGAAGAGAACACTATATACTCTGAATGAAGAGTTTATGCAAAAGACAATGTTCCAGGTTATGAAATGGAGCAGTGTGTGTTGTGTGGCTCTACAGGAACACAGCTCTTCCAGGAATTGAATGATGGTCTCTGCCCAACAGTTAAAACTGCTGGGTAGAGCCCAGGGCAAACCAACTCAGATATAAACTCTGCCACACAGTAACCCAACTGTGATTTCCAACTCTGTTAAGGACAGTATAAATCCGTCGCATGAATTGCAGGTTGTGGTATACAAGCAGGTTAAACTAAGTAGGTCAAGCAATACATAATGAAAGTATGCCAGAGTGCAACAGTATCTAAACTGTCCCACGTGGACACAAATTTAGACTCCAGTGACACAAAGATCTGATGACAATCTGTCAAAAACATTTTACTACAGGATGTTAGTTGTCTTTCACATTGCCCTTTCCAAACTCATAGCAATAGTATACTGTACATGGCATTAGAAAGAAGAGGGCCTCTTATTCACAGCCTTCTATTAGCATGCACATGATAGCAGAGAGCTGCAGATTGCCACTTCTCACACCTACTTTAGCCTTCAAGTTTCTCACTAATAATACAGCATCAGAGCGATAAGACGAAACCTGTGTGCCAACTGGCTGTGCTCAGGCAAGTATTGACAACTAATGCAACACTGCCAAAGTGTGTCATGGAAAATGAGCAGATGTAGCAGGAGTTGTATGCGACATTCAAAAAAAGGGCTAGCGCATTATAAGATCACAGGCTGCTAAAGAGTGCCAAGGGCCAAAGCGCGTAAAATGATCACAACTGGAAAATGTGTAAAGATGTATTTGGGGGTCCTTCCCCAGGAAGTTGGTTTGGGAATTTAGTGATTTTGGAGAGGTAATGTTTTAAGAACTTAAACCTAGAAAACAAGGCCAACATTTGCAAGAATATTGCCAAAGAAGCTGCCTACGTAAGCATTTCTGTTTAAGCAACCACTTGTAAAATGCATGTTCTGCCTGCCATGTCAAACAATTTGTTAATATCTGACATAACGCCATGGAAAACTTTAACCCATTAAAGTGCCTTACCGTGGTCAATAAGCCAGGCCATACAAAGGGTGTTGAGCTTCTCATCAAAGAATTCCACTCCCTGAGAAAACATGGACACAGTGCAATTAGAGCGCTTTCCTGATGTATACAGACAAATCAGGCCCGATTGTCTGCACGTTGCTAATATTTCTGGTTCTACACATGGTACTAATTAAAAAGATCTTTAAAAACGTATTCTACATGGGTTTCAGCTGTGTTCCTAGACTCAATGACTCACCAGCTGTCCTGCCAACAGGGGCATGTACTCTATGATGGCGAGGCGGACCCTCCACTTTGCATCCTCCGCCAGCTCCACAATGGCCGGCAGCAGTGACTGGGAGAGCTGACGGATGCCAATCACCTCGTTCACACAGTCTAGGTTGGAGATGATGTTGAGACGCACCTCAGGGCACTGTGACAGAAGAATTATAAGGATGAGCAAGTAAAGCTTATGGCAGCACGCTTTCATTACAACAAAGTATTTAGATATTAAACGAATCATAAAAAGACAAGTCTGCATTTCAAGTGCCATTGGAATTAACAGAGACAACGGGTCTAAAAGAAGGGTTATTAGGATCTGTGTTAAGGCTGGGCGATATGTAGAAAATCAAATATGATATTGACTAAATACCTTGATGTCGATATTGCGCCGATATTGTAGGATTGACAATTGGCGCTTTTACAAAATATTTACACAAGATTTTTGATAAATAATAATCAGAAATATCGATTTAATGACAAAGTGTGTAAAGGCAAATAATAGAACAGCTAGAACAGTCTGCTAAGCTCAGAAAACTACATCACTTTACTCTAATGCAGCCTTCAAAAACAGGAGAAGACAACACTTAATATATTACGATTGATATATTGCCCAGCCCTAATCTGTATGTACTTTAGGGGGGTTGCAACATGTTAGCAACAACTCCGTCTACAGTCTCCTCAAAAGTTATACTGGCTGGTTATAAGTTATATTGAATATATAAGTTTTGCGAACGTTTGTTCATTATAGACAGAATCCAAGACGAATGTAGCACCTCTTATGTTTTACCAGGCTTGTTTTGAAGGTCTTGCAATGCTGCCTCTCATTCAAAGTCAAATCTAATAGGATGGGACCCTTGTCATTTCAACTTCACTTTTCCACCAACGAACCAAACACAGGGTTGCAACTAAGGGACCCAAATTATTGGGAGGGACACTTGCCTATTGTGGCTTTACAAATCCTATTCAACCCATAAACCCGATATACCATTATCTAAATTTTAAAGTTTTTTTTTAGCGCTATATTGAACAGCGCTAGCATTGTTTTACTCTCTCCAAAGTGCTTGTCTCAGGCCAAGCCACTGTAGTCACTATAAACAAAATGAATGTCCAAGTAGTTTTGTCTAGATAATGTAACATAGGCCTAATGTTTATATAAAAAGAGCCTTAAATGGAAATATGCTTTAACACAACATTTGGACAGGATATTAAAAACTGGAACAGTTAAAAAGAAATGTATTCACATATTCCAAAAAAACAGAAGCACTAAACTGCACAATTATTTTACACTCTGTCAGGCTAGTTAACTAAGTAGGAACCAAGAAGTAGCCAGATTAGGCACAGTAACAATTTGAAATAATTCAGCTTTTAAATGAAAGCACGTCTGCAGAACATTCTCCATCTTGCTCCCTTTTAATTGTCCTCAGCACCTTGAATTATTGAAATTTGCAAGTCAAAGCTGTCAGTTTGGACATAAATCTAATTAGACATTCTTGGTCTTGCGTTTGTGCTGTAAGGAAATGGGGCCATCTTTAAATAGGACTAAAGAAAGCAGTGAAAGAACTGACAGCATCAAGCCTTCCAAAACATTTATATACATCTGTGACTGACCTGCCAAACGCCTGTCCAATCTCAATATCCTAATTAAATGTCATGGAATGTATTCAGGGACAAGATGTTGTTCTAGATTAACCAGTTAAATTAGCTGATGACGCTCCTCGTACATTCATCCTCTAAAACCCAGCCCATTATAACTTTATGCAGACTCATACTGTAGAACACATTGACCTACAATGTCAAATCAAATAATTTCAAAAAGGTATGTCTAATACTGACATTTACAAAAATAACTGAAATGCAAAGAAGACAGACTGATAAAAGGACGTGTCCAATTATGACCAGCTGGAACCGTAGCCTTGCTCAATCTACTTCAGCCACTAAATGCATCTAGCAATAACTTATCTAGTTGCACGGAGTCCAGCTTTTCATTATGCTTTACTCCAGACACAGCAATTCAGACATCTAATTGTAAGGTCTCAGTCTAGCTACCAACTGCATGAATCATCTTCCTACCCAGCCAGGTGGCAGCAAGGTACATCTAGTGGCTGCAGCTAAGTGGCTTCACCCTGTCTCAGATATGTTGATCGCTAAAGGCCAAAGAAGTTGGTAGAATTTCACTTCACGGGAAGCTTTTGTTGTGAATGTTACCAAACTAAGCACTGCCTTAAGGATTTCCAAAGCCAGCTGTGTAAAATATAAAAGAAAAAATTGAGGCCCACGATTACGAGTCTGCATTTCCTTTACCTCGTCCTTGAGCTGAGCCAGGAAGAGAGGCAGTAAGTGCTCTATTGTGTTGTCCTTGCCCAGGATGGTCGAAAGACCCATTATGACTGAGGCCAGGGCTGACTTCACATGCTGGTTGGTGTCTGAAACAAGTTCCTGGGGAGAGAAGGGACACACAGGAGACCGAGAGATCAGCACAAACAAATAGTTAAGACAGAAGGTACGTAAATAAACAACACTACTGCTATGGGTCATATTTACAACACACTAGAGGGAGGGAGGCTATAATCGTCTTTTGTGTAAATATGCAGCAAAGTGGACGTAATACTAGTGCAGACAACAGTCACTGTAGTTAACTACTGTAGGTGGAATAACTTTAAATATGATGTAGACAAAAAGAAATAGCTTAATATAACTACGGGGCACAGAAATTATTTTTATTTTTAATTTTTTAATTGCTCACTGATCTGATTGATTATATAAAACAAATACTACATGAAGCTTTTAGTAGAAAGAATAAGTACTAAAGAATTGCAGGACTGGTTTGTTGCTACCTGTATGCATAGTCTTGTTCCACAGTTAATGTTTGTTACTAAATTTATATCCTTGTTCCGCAGTTAATATGTTAACAGGATTAGCACAATGACCCTTTGACATCTGTACATTTCACAAACCATAATCTATAGATTATGGAATTTCAATGCAGGTCTAGCTTGTACTGTACTAAGACCATTAGTAATTTAAAACACTGGCAATGACATAAGATTTTTTGATCAGTAGCACTAAGACTGAAATTATTGAACAAAAAAACAACAGTGCCACCTGCTGTTCAAAATCAGTGGCACACAGCATACACTGGCACACAGCATAATGTCTAATCGTTGTCTTTTGCAAAAGCCCCACATAACATGGCCCCTTAACAGCCATTTATGGTTAGGGTTATGCATCTTTGGATATCTAATGGCGTTTTTCCATTACATGGTACCTGCTTGACTCTACCATAGTGTCCTGTCCTCCTAACGCGACATACACACACAGAACGTCGAAGGTGTGTTTGTTTTTGACTCTCGGCATGTGGCTGTTGCCACAGCCAGAAGAAAAATTTTGTTTCAAAAGAAGCTGGAGGCAGCAAAAAGCAAGACACCGCTGGCTAAACTATTTAAAAATTGTGGTTTTGTTCAGGACATCCCCCGTCTGTTGCTAGCAATGATGACGCAGTGATTAGTGACGATTCTCTCTCACCAATCAGTAGTCTGCAGGTTTTCACGTCACCTTTTGGTATCGCCTCAGCTTGCTTGGAACCTCAATGGAGGTAATACTAAAAAAATTAATTAAAAAAAAGTACCTGTTAGCAGGTACCAGGGACTTTTTTTCGTAATGGAAAACCAAAAAAGGTGAGTAGAGTCGAGGCGAGCAGGTACTATGTAATGGAAAAACGCCATAAATGTCTGCTGTCCCTACAGGTTGTAGTCAGACCATCTCTCCTCTCTTTAGTGTGTGTAAGTGAATGCTGCCTACTTGATTGGGTTTGATAGTTAACTCAAATCAAGAGCATCAAAGCAAACACACAGGTCATAAATCTAAAGTGGTGGAAATATTTATACTCCTGAAAATTTGCCAATGTAATGTTTAATCAAAAATCTTGTTCAAGGATTTTTGTTTAAAACTTGGTTCCAATACATATTTTTGGCCAGTTTAAATATTTGACTCTACTTAGATCTGGGGAAATAAAGTCTAGTAGGTCAAGCAATATACAGCTTGTTAACAAAACCCCAATTTTACCACAACTGGAAGAGAAAACTTTTTAAAAATAGCTTTATGGCTAAACCTACTGTACTTCTAGTCATGACAACACCGTTATCTATGCAACTGACAATTGTATAATAAACATTTTAGTGTACACACTTTTAGTGTACTTATCTGTATCAGTGGTTCATATAATGCTGTTAAACTTGGTGTGAAAACATCTGTTGCTTTCCCTGTTTGACTAACCATCACACTGGAGATATCAGCAATTGAGTTGGTAAATAAAGTATTGTCAGTATCAAAAGGAATAATGACCAACATTAACAAAATAAGACCTCTTTGGGGAAGACTATAAAAAGATAAGCCTCTAGTCCTTTTCCATGCTTAATAACGAAGCAGCAGAGAAACATGGCATACAGAAAAGTTTTTTTTTTTTTTTTTTTACCTTGACACAGGGCAGAATGTGCGTCATGATGATTTGCTCACGATTGTCCTCTGGGAGGTTCTCACAGAATTCTAACAAAAAGAAAAGTACACCATCAATAAAACTTGACTGGAAGAGGAGCTGAAACATGTTCTGAGTTGAACCCACGCAATTTAATTTTTTCAGCAAGTCTCTCTATTAAGGCTTTAATTACTGTGTATTCATGTACTGACCTTTGACTTTGTTGGCTGCGGCAGCACGGACCTCAGCTTCACAGTCCTTCAGAAGATTCTGGAAGGCAGGGACCAGATCGTTCTTGGTGATCTCTGGTCCCACTGCTTTCTGGAGCTACATTCAGAGGGAAATCAACATGTCTCAATATCCAAATAAGCATGTGGGGAAAATATCAATACAAAAAGACACGGATGGATCCGCAGGTTGGAACCGAACCCACGGCCGCCGCTACAAGGACTGAGCCTCGGTATATGGGGCGCACACTAAAAAAAAGAAAATCTTTTTGTTATCGTGGTATCGAAATCGGCATCGAGAATCGTGTTATTTTACTGGTATTGGCACCGACTACTGAATTTTTGGTATCGTGACACCCCCTAGCAAGCACTGTGCGACACGTGCTAGTGGCTATACTACCAATATGATACAGACTGAAACTCAACTTCTAATAAAATCAGAAAACAAATACACCAAAAAAATTTATGAACTAAATACTAAATCTAATGTATAGTCTGTCATAATTTAAACAAGTCTCCCAAAGAGAAACGGGTATCTCTCTCTCCCCTGCCTCTGCCTGCTGCGCTGTGGCCGTGAGTGTGTGACGGGCGGCCGGCCAGCAAGGTTCTCAAGCTGGCAGGCGCTTGTGGAGTTTAACTCCGAAAAGACAGGTAACCACAGGTTCCCGTTAATCTTATGGACATGTGTTGTGATATTTAAACAAACAATTCGTCAATGGCGAAATAAAAGGCTCTTATTTACGAGACCTCAAAATACAATTATGAACCTGAAAATTAGCATAATATGGGCGCTTTAATAAAGATTTCACAAAAAAACAGTGCAAACTGTTGGCTTAAAATTATATTAACCTACAAAAGATCAGAAATATAAAATATAATTATTTGGTAAATATTTTCAGAATGAACTAAGAAGATTGGATAAACTTGAGTTTCATCTAAGTGCTGTCCAGGTGGAGGGATGGCCATTAAGGACTTTTAATAACCTCTGAATAGATTATCAGTCCTCATCTATGTTATCCATCCCCTTTTGGGAAATGTTTTTAGTCAAACCCACAGTCAGGTAACAATTTAATCAAATCAACTTAATCTGTGGATCCAGTTCAGAAATGGGTCTTGGACATGCTTTTCCCAGCATACCACATGATTATAAAAGGAATAGGAAGCTTTACTCTGTCAAAAAGGTGAAAAATGACAGCTTTCAAGACAAAGCTAATGTAAACAAATGTATAAAAAAAAGAAAGAAAAAAAAAGTGTTGCATACAGGAGAGTGTTGTATGATGTGCTCCAGTTAATGCATGTTATGCCTATTCATAAGAGTTGTCAGTTTTAGTTTGTCCCACTCCCAAATGTGCATGCCAACTGTCTTGATCTATATAAAAAAAAATCCGAAAATCTGATTTGTTCTATTCAGCAATAATCTTGAAATTTCCCGAAAAGAACATGCACAACATCAAAACCACACATTTATATAACAAAAAAAAAAAAAAAACTTTGTTGTTTTTGAACTGGGACCAGGGAGACTATTTCATTCCATGTACTGTATATAGATGGATAAAAATAGTCTATCTGATCTTATTTTACGCTTTTAATCATAACTTCCTCTCTAACTTGGAACATGCGTGCACCCTGGAAAATAATCATGGCAATAGGCCTTTGTTTGCGCTAAATGATTCTTAACTGGACAACTTGAAGTCAACTCTAAACATGTCAATTGATTCTCAATTGACATTTTTTGCCAATTCTACATTTAACCAGGATGTCAACAAGAGTGGAAAAAAGGAAATAAATCGGCTGCTTACCTCAGAGAACTTGTCGGCCACCATGTAGCGGACCCTCCAGGATTTGTCTTCTGCAGCCTGGCGCAGGGTTGGCATCACCAGGGTCTCAAGATCCTCTTGAGGCAGCAGAGTAGCAATGCTGACACAAGCCTCCACGGCAAGCAGCCTCACTGAGTCCTGGTGGAAAAAAATAATGGATCTGTTTAGCCATCCCTGGGTTTTTCAGAGGGTACTGCAGAACACAGAATGCAACAGCAGTTTAGGTTGAGGAGAAGGAAGACGAGTGGTCATACCTGCTCATCAGAGGCCAAAGCAGTGAAGAGGGAAATTATGTCACTTTTTACATAATCCAGCTCCAGGACTTTGGCAAACTCCCCCAGTTTAGATGCTGCAGCACGACGCACCATAGGAGTGTCATCTGAGCACAAGGTGCGAAAATGCCTAGAGATAACCGCAAACATTTTATTAGAAAAAAACTGACTAACCAAACTTGGTTAGAAGCCTAAAACACCTCAGGTATACATTATGTATGACATGACATTAGGCAGGTAATTTATTGTACACAACTGCAAATAAGGATTGAGTGCACTCTAAAAAGTGTTTCTCCTTGTTAAGAAGCCACTTACTGGCGGATCTCAGCCTTGACAGTGCTGGAGACACGGGGATAACAGACGCTAAAGAGGCCACAGGCAGATGTGCGAGAAGTGAACCAGTCACCACTGGCCAGCCGCTTGACCAAAGGCTCAAAATGGACCTCCAGGTCAACTGGAGAGTGTTCCTGTGAGATCTTCCGCAGAGACTCCACAGCTTTATCTCTGACTACTGTCTCCTCGACCGTAGCTAGGCTCTCCAGAGGAGGCTGTGGATCAAGAAGGAATAAGGTTAGAGAAGGTTAATGTTTTCGTTATGATGGATGTGTATACAGTATTATATATTTCTAATGTATATAAAAAGGTAGAAGGCAATATCAAAACACACCAATCTTTCAAACTATTTTTAGTTTAAGCAATCTAAAGGTTCTGGTCTGTGTTCAGGTGAAAACCCTTAGTATAAAAATCCAAATAGGCAAGGGTTTAAACTGTTTATTTCACTAAGCTAGAAAGTCAAGTGATTTCATAAATGTCCATTAATTAAAAATAATGCAGCCTTTTGGTTATCTTTTAATCAACAAATGAAGAGACCAAATCCAGGAATTAATTCATCATAAAAACATGTAATGTCTGCAAGCCACAGCCTGATATCTAAATCAACTCTCCAGTGACTTACCAAGAGACAGTGGACGTATTCTGGCCCTCCCACCAACATAGTGAAATTGCCAAGCTGCTCAGCCAAAGCCAAGAGGACCTCATCTTCGTCATAGATGGTGTCTAAAGAAATACAGAAAGACTTGTGAAAAAGGTGTGATTGATATATTCACGTCTCAAAATGTAACAAAACCACTGACAGTTATTGGAGTGGTTTATTGTGGCAGATTCCTCCCACCCTGGAAACAAACTTTTTTTTTTAACAACTCCCCTCTGGCAGGAGGTTGCAGCATCAGGACCAAAACCTCACGCCATAAGAACAGTTTCTTCCCGACTGCAGTGGGCCTCAACAAGGACCGGGAACCCCCACCAACAGTCTCTGACAGACTCTTAACCCCCCACCTACATTTAATTAACGCCCATCCTGGACCTTACCCATGACCATTGCACATATTATACATACTATGAAGCCTGTTTTATGGTTCTGTGGAGGCTCCACGCAGAGCTTTCGCCCTAGCCTGATGTTTATACTTGTGCGCTGGTGTGTGCGTGTGGGGGGAGTGTGTTAGAACGAGGGTGAAGTGAGAGAGTGACGATTAGCTTCGGAGTGAGTACCGACTCTAGAGTCATAGTGAGAGAAACAAAGTGTCTCCCTGTGTTTTCTGACCACGGTGGGAAATCTGAAGCAGGAAAAGTTAACCCTCTCCTTGATTTCATGTTGTTTATGGAGAAGGAGAACCAGGAAATGAGTCGGAGGGAAATGCAACGCTACCAAGAAAGGCTGAGCAACGTGCGTCGCTGTGACATGTAGTTACATTTTTCGAGAGGTGCACGTCCTCTCGCTACGTTGATTCAACGCAGAAGCATAAACTGGCCTTAAGCCTTTGCACATCCCCCGATTAAAATGTTTGCACACCCTGCACTAAATCGTACAGCCTTCCTTCTTTCCCCTTTCTTAAACAGTTATATTGTACGTTATTTTAGTTAGTTATTAATCTCTTTTTAATGTTTATTGTATTCACCTACCATACTAAGGAAAATGAAAACTTACTTTTGTAATAAATATGACTGATTTTAAAGTACAACTCATTCAGCATTTCTTAATGTGAGGACCGCTAAAAACAGGTCATAACTGCTCAGGTGATTTTAACGGTAAAATGAATTACTTTATTACCTGTGAGAAAAGGAAGGAGTTCAGTGCGAGTCCTCTCAACACCAAGGGCCAGAGCAATAGTGGACAGCTTCTTGATGCTGTTCAGTCGTAACTGTACACAAAATGGACATTCACTAGTGACTCGTTCATAATAAAGTGTAAGCACATTTAATATAAAACAATGTCAATGATTAACGTTACGCCTCACTATACCTAGCGTTAGTTAACCCAAGTAGGATTTACCTGAATCGAAAGGATAGCTTTACATTCATTGGCAAGGGACAAACAGGCTAACAACAGTGCCTCTCTACCCACTGCGGCCTTGAACGGCCTGCTGTTGTGATTTAAACCAATGACCTGCTTAGCTTGTCTTGCAGACTACTGGTAACGTTAATACTATTGTATTACCTACATTTCGAATAATATAAGCCCCTAGCATTTCATTAACTGTTTCTCCAGATTAACAATTTACGTCGTAAATCATGACAGAAACCAGCTAGCTAGCTAGACAGGCAAAGCAGGGTGCGCCAGGAAGATACTCCCGATAGGCCTTGGCCGGGAACGTTAGCTTACATATGTGCTAGTTAGCTAACTGGTGATCAGATGTGCTACTGAAATGCGTCAAAATGGCCTCGTTTTACGGAACAATACAAATAAAGATGAAAGTTGAAACTAGAGTTACTACCTGGACATCCTCATTTCGCAGCTCATCAATGAGAACGGCGATAGGGTAGAGAGAGTCGTCTCCATCAGCTCCTGCCATTTTGGACACTGTTGCAGTTATCGAATGGCGTTGCTGTGCTGCACTACGGGGTTTCTGCCAGAGAAGAGCGGCTGCAGGGCCCTCCCTCCTCCGCTACTGCGCTGTTGCTGCTGCTGCTGCCTTCAAGAAACCAGCGAGAAAACCGCCAACAACCACACAAAACAAAATTAAATACTTTATGAAAAACAAACCATAGTACTTGAACGAAGAAAACGTTCAATAATATAGGAACCTCTGAATTGTTTAATACATTAAGTAATGGTTACAGAAGTATGAACTTATCATTATTTAAAACATATAATAAAAAAATATATATTTACAGCCACAGTCCTGAATTTAAAATAATAGTTTAGTAGTTAGTTTAGTATTTTACCACTAAACTATTTACACGAAAAGTAGGCCCACACACTTTACAGAACGATCTTAAAAAATATTCAACATAAACAAATGTATTTATTCAATAACTAAACCTAAAGTCAAATGAAAGTTTGGCCCTATTTGTACCATATAAATATACAAAAAAGCATGCCTTCTTGATGTGCCTACACGACTAGAATATTTGTAATTGATCAAATTCAAAACTATTATTGTATATAGTGTACAGTGTATATACTGTTTATCGATGAAACATACCTGTCTCAGCTTTATTGTAATTACAGTACAATGAAAAGCAGTGATAGCCCCTACATGCAACACATAGGCCTATAGCAAATGTATGAATACACGACACATTAATGTACAAGTGGGTAGTAGTACAAAGAAACGAGGTATAATGGGAACCAATTTGGTTCTATCATGTGGTGCCGTATTAGTCAGCAGAGGGCGGTGTGTTTACTGGCACTCGCACAATATTCATTTTTGAAAGTTATGTCGTTCAAGAAACGCCTTTATTTTGAAAAATGACGAACAGGATATGTTACTCTTTTTCCGGACTGTACATCGTAGCCGCTTTTCAAGATGGCGTCTCAGCAGCAGCAGCCCGGCGGGCCGATGTCTCAGCCCGGATTACAACAGCCTTCTTCATTACAACAACAACAACAACAACAACAACAACAACAACAACAACAGCAACAGCAGCAATTGAGCCAACAGCAAGACTTTGACCCAGTTCATAGATTTAAAATGCTTATTCCACAGCTGAAGGAGAGTCTGCAGGTAATTGTGCGGCATCTAGCTACAACAGGAAACACACTTTTCACAACCGAAAATGCCCAAAATAGGGGATCACAATTACCGTTAGCTAAAGTTTGTTTAACGAATTTAAATATAGTTGTTTCACAAAAGCATTAAATATATGCAGCAGTGTGCTTTAAACATATCGCTTTATTTGTCACTTTCAGAATGTAATGAAGATTGCGTCCCTGAATTTGGCCCATAACACTACAATTGACAACGGCATGTAAGTTGATTGGTTGGGGGGTTACTGCAATGGTCCTGAAGAAAGAAGAATGTTTCTGTCAGATTTTTGAATGTGTCTTTTGTTTCTTCCGGTTTAGCAAAAGCAGCGACACCTCTGTTCAGCGCTTTGACAAGAGCCTAGAGGAGTTTTATGCCCTTTGCGATCAACTGGAGCTGTGTTTGGTAAGACTTCCATAAATACACACATAACCAACATATTGGACTGATATGTACTGGCGTTTATTGGTCACCACAGCTGATATAAAGGAAGTTCCCTCCCTTATTTTTTTTTTTAACTTTCTTTAGATCTTATAGATCAGCTGTTCAATATATTGTTTCTGTTTTTGTAAATATGAAAATAAAGAAAGCTCAATCCTGTAAAAGCCTTGACATTAAATTGTTGAGAGGAGTGAGTCACTATCCTATAAGACACTTCCAACCCACCGTACAAGGAGCATTGGAAAAGCTTTTGAATGAATGTAGTGGAATAGAGCATTGCTTTGGAGTATTGACGAAGGTAGTAATGTATACAGTGGAGCCACAACACACTGTGCATACTGCATGAAGATAAGATTGGAAATAAATGAGACAGTCATTTGAAGAATGTGCATGTTGTATTGTACTTCTGTAGATGTTTAAGGTTTTGCCAACTCATTTATATGCTGTTGGGTAGTTTAATCTAAACGATGCATCATATTCTATAAAATATATGTTTGTACCGTCGGTGTCCTGTGAGAACCACGTATCTCTAAAAAGTGTCTCAGCTTTATTGTAATTACAATGAGCTCAGCTTTGTGACAATGCATTTTACAGCAGATCCAAGAGGGTTTTAAATGTATGCAGCTTAAGAAGTAGGCAAATTTTCTCAACACATAAAGCAACACCTAATCCTTCAGTTTATCACAAACATCCAAAATCAACGCATCGGAAGATACATGTCTTTTACTGGACAGTAAGAGGATGAAAAACTGTAATCTGAAAAGTAACTAGCTGTCAGACAAATGTAGTGGAGTGAAAAGTACAATATTTACCTCTGAGATGTAGTTGTGTGTGTGTGTGTGTGTGTGTGTATATGTATATATATATATATATATATGTGTATGTGTATATATATATATATATATATATATATATATATATGTGTATATATATATATATGTATATATATATATGTATATGTGTATATATATGTGTGTATATATATATGTGTGTGTATATATATATATATATATATATATGTATATATATATGTATGTGTGTATATATATATATATATGTATGTGTGTGTATATATGTATATATATATATGTATGTATATGTATGTGTGTGTATATATATATATATATATATATATATGTATGTGTATGATATATGTATGTGTGTATGTGTATGTATATATGTATGTATATGTAAGTGTATATGTATGCTGTGTGTGTATATATATGTATATATATATATATATATATATATATATATATATATATATATATATATATATATATAGTTGCATAAAATGGAAACACTCAAGTAAGTACATTGAATGTTTACTTAAGTACAGTACTTGAGTAAATGTACTTCTTTACATTCCACCACTGCACACGCTACATATACTGTATCTACACTTAAAGTATACCACATATACTCACGTCTTGTCTCCTCTGTGTAGCGGCTGGCATATGAGTGCCTCTCCCAGAGCATTGACAGCGCCAAACATTCACCCAACCTGGTCCCAACAGCCACCAAGCCGGACACAGTGCAGACAGAGTCCATGTCTTATGCCCAATACCTCGGCATGATCAAGTCTCAGATCTCCTGTGCCAAAGATATCCACAATGCTTTGCTGGAGTGCTCCAAGAAGATAGCAGGGAAGGTACAGCCTCCGGGAATCATGTAGACCTGGTTTAACTATCCCAACTCTTTCTACATCTGGTGACATTTTTGACAAGGATGATGGATTTCATATTTGGGTCAATATGCTGTTTCATTTCTCAAGATCCTGTATATTTGGTTACGTATTTTTTTTTTTTTAAGTAAGTTATGTTCCTTGTAAACGCTCTGTAAATATTCCTGACAAAATATCATGTTCTAAGATGACCAGCAGGTGGTGGCAGAGTTGTAACTGCCAACTCAATACAAGTTTTTTGTAGTTTATTTGTATTGAATATTAAAACCTTTGTACTAATACTAATGTTTTCTCATTATTCACAATAATGCACAAAAGAAGACATTTCTGTCAATAACATCTTTAACTGATGAGGAGGATTTAATGTTAGAGCATGATTCATGTGAGCAAAAACCACTTGTGGATGCAGAACTGACTGTAGTGAAGAAAAGAGTAAATATGTATTTGTTCAACTATGCAGGTGAATTATCACCTGCATAGTTGTCTGCAGTAACATTTTAGTAGTAGTAGGACAAGGGAAGAACATGTCAGACTCAAAATGTACACAGAGGCAGTAGAATGAAGAATCTTTCCAATAAAAGCGTTCACATGCATAGAGTAATAGCCAAGCTCTTTAGATGATCCTGTAAAAGTATCTGATTTAAGTCCTATTCAAGCAGTGTTGATATAGTGGGGCAACAGAATAGTATTTTGGGGAGGTTGCTGAGAGTGCAACCCCTTTCCAAAGATTCATACATGTAAAAGTGCCTTTACAAGTTTGAAAGATTCCTTTTCTGTTTTTCAGTATGTTCCCTTCTGCAAGTTTAACTACTAAGTTAATGTTCAACAGCCTAAGAACTGAGGACTCAGGCTACACTTGGATCCTTATTGAGCTATATATTGGTCCCTGATCCCTTCCTATCTGTATGTTGAAGCAAGGGATTAATTAAGTATGATACACAAGCATGTGAGAGGGACGCTTGGTAGGGTTGCAGCTGTGTAACATCTCAGACCAATCTGAGCTACTGACAAGCGCTTAGATCCAAAAATACTACCGTGAGTCACTACCAGACAGGCACGAGAAGTTCATCACAATACACACTCTCATAGACCCTTTGCAGGCATTTGTAAGACTTGAATTTAACTCGTCTTCTTTCTTGTCAGTGAAAATCAATGTGGGACTGATAAAAAAAAAAAAACACACCAGATTAATTTTCGTATTTTTATTGTCAGACAATAGCCTGTGTTGACACATAACTTATTGTTAAAGCTTGAAAAAATATACAAGAACAAAACTAGAATTACTGAGAATAATCCAGACATTGTCAAGATATCGTACTATGCAGCACAGAGTTCATCAGATGAAAAACAAAAGAAACCAAAGTAACATATAAAAAGGGAAGAATATTATTTTTCTTTTTACAAAGATTACAGCAGATAAAATATATATATCTCAAGCATCAGGTACTAGCCATTATAAATACAAAAAGACAATTTAGACATTGTCTAAGTGCATTAGTGGATTTCAAACACTCAATAAGTCACTACCTTTTGTGTCTTGTTGCATTATGAAAATGCCAATGTGAGAAACAGATGGCATCACCAGAATACCATACATAAAGCAAATTGTATTTCTATTCTATTAATGCCAAATCATATACATTAATTGCTCTTTGTTAATGTGTGATGATATAAGTAGTGCCTACCACCCTTAATTATTATATTTCTTACATTGTATTGTACTGTCTGTTTCAATATTGCTACCTCCATAGAAACACTAATAACCTATTTATTTGTTATTGTGAAATATTAAGAACCCTTTGTAACTTCATTGTAATGTTCTATAAGCGTATAAAAGTACAGAAAATGATTACACTGCAGGTTTTGCATGGTCTACAGCCAACATACTTCATATTCCTGACTTTGTTATATATGTCTTGCCATCTTTTTGTTTTCAAACTCAAGTGTGAGCTGTGCTAAGACTCAAATTATTAAAGAGCTCCTATTATGCTTTTTTTGGATTTTTCCTGTCTTTTAGTGTGTTACATAGTTTTTTTGTGTATGTAATAGATGTATAAAGTAAAAACAAAAACACATTTCACTCCAAATGGAGCTCTCTCTCCCACAGACAGTACTTTTTCTCAACTGCCTGAAACGCCTCGTCCACATTCCTGCTTAAAATTCCTCAATTAGTGATGATTGGGAATGCCAGCCCAGTTTTTCATATGTGCTGCCCATTGGTGCTGTCAGAGTAAGCACAGCCAGCCCAGTAGCTTGTTAGTAGATAGTTAATAGAGTGGGCCAGCTGACCAATCCGAGCAGACAGGGCTTTTTGGGAAGACGGGCTAAGAGCTCAGACAGAGCGTTTCAGGTGGAGTCACTGCAGCAATGGGCATTATGAGAAACAATATGTTTTTTTTAACATCAAAGCATTAGCAGCAGAAATGTAAAACGTATAGTTTCTTAAATATTTCAAAATGATACAGAGCGCCAGAGTGTACTGCATGATGCTTAAAAGACTTTAATAAGCACACAGATAGATGTTTTCACTGCTTTTTCGAGCCTTTCATGTTGCTTTTACCCTCAGCCTTGCCCTTTGATTGGTCACTGTGGAAAATACAAAACAGCAAATAATCAAAATTCAAACACCATATTAACTGCAGGATTATAATATGATAATAATAAATTTAAGGAAGCATACTGTATGTGTCTCGGCATCTCCCACTTGTTTATCATTGGATCCTGAAATGCAGATTCCGGCCTGTCTGCAACACCACATGGGGTCTGAGCGTGTAATACTGACCTGTGTTCCTGCTTAGAACCGGTCAGGGCTGCCCGGTGAACACCACGGGGTCGGGGTTCCTCCAGACGAGACATGGGGCCAAATGGCCGAAACTTAGACACCTCCTGCTGCCACTCATCGTCAAAAGACTGGGCTTCAGCTGGGGGGCGGAGGATCGGGATCATGTTAAGAAATATTCTGTCTGTGAACTGATGATGGCCTAGGAACATGTGGACAGTGGCACTTACAGTGGAACAATATGTTCAACTGGTTGGTCTACTTAACTTATCAAAACACATAAACATGTATGATCTGACCCCATATTTACTGTTTAGCTATAATTGTAATGGTGTCTTGGTTTTTTTAATATTGTGAATCATGGTACATAATTCAATTGACAAAATTAGAATGATCTCTGAAATAGCTCCTTTTAATGCAGTTACGTTTTTACGAGTAATGCAACAAATATGGTTGGACCGTCTACATTTATGAAACAATACTTCAACATACATTCATCCAAATTCTGAAAGTCCTGGATGAACTCCTTCTCTCCTGTTTTCTTGTTGTATTTCTTCTCAACAACATGTCCCCTGTCCTGGATGTGGTGACCAATGGACATCTTCTCCAGACCACTCTCAGAGTCTTTAACTGCTTGCTGGGTCTCCTTGATCTAGTAATAAAACATTATCAAACCCATCAGGCACATCAGTTGTTCCAAAAAAGTGCATTAATTCGAGCAATCAACATGTTTATTTCCTTTACTCCTCATATATATGAATATGAATATATGAATTCATTTTTTTATTTGTATTATTGTGTCATGCATACAATAAAATAAGCGCAGCCCACACGGGCTTCCAAGACAAAGGACCAGATGTCAAAGTAACCACATACCCTAAACAAATAAACCTTCTAGTCTTTTTTGCCAAGCTTTAGGAACAAAAGTCACCAATTTATAAATATTACATTTAAACAACCACTCCAATTGGTCATCATCCGTGCACCAGAACATTTCTGGATTTTGGACAGACATTTCATGTAAGATCAGTGTTCTTAACTCATCATAATACGGACAATACAGAAGAAAATGTGATTCATTCTCAACTTCTCCTAGTTCACATACTGTAGTTCGCACAACCTTTTAACTTCTTGGATGTTTTTGAATCTACCTACTTCAAGTCCAGTCAGAAATTAGACAGTTGGACAGTTTGACTAGTGTGTACACAACACAAGTGTAGCTAATTATAGTTGTACTGAATGCATTCCATTTAGGAGGGACTGTTCCAGGGCCCTGGTATTGTGTATGCAAGATCAGCAAAATGATTTCTGGCACACCTTATTAATGGAACAGAGCCATCAAATGCCACTGTCAGAAAAGTTTGCTTACGATAATGTTCTCACAAGGAAAGGCCAGGGGGAAGTTATCACCATGATCACTCAGGAATGACAGAATGAGTGAGTCTTCTCCAGACAGATTTACTTCTCCAAGCTCAATGTACTGAATTGTGGTCTAATGTACTGTGATATGATGTAGTAACACATCTGATGGGGTGCTTACCCCCCCAGGGGCCCGTCGTGTCAATGAGCTCGCCTGGAAGACCTTGGGAGGCTCATTTCCAACCTTTGAATATGTCATGACTGATGAGGATCTGAATGAGTGGGTGTTTGAATCTGTGGACATGTTCTCCTGAAAGACACAAACACACAGACACAAGCAGTTACAGTTTATGTACCACAATCGTCTGAGAATAAAGCATCAAAACAAAAGGAAGAGAATACAAAATCATTAAACTCACAAAGTTTCTGTGCATCTCCTCCATCCTGTTTCTCATGTTGGACATCATGTTGTCGAACATGCCGAAAGGGTTCCTCATCAAATCCTGCACCAACACAAAAGGAAAAAGAACAGCCATAAGAGTTGAACGTCTGGGCTCGTATGCCACACGGTCGCAAGGCATTATCAGCTCATAAACAACTCCATCATGTGTACAAACACACGCACAAATTACAGTGAGCTAAATGTGGGTTACATGTGTGCCATATAGGACACTGTAACCTTCACATTTGATCACCTCAGCATAAGTGAGCTAATGACATTCATTACAAAACTACAAACCAAGTCCAGGCTTTTTTTTTTCTATATAGAGAATTTAAAAGGTGGCCACCTTGCTCTTGCACGGCAGCTGAATTCTCGCGATATCACTAGATCAGTGATGAGCTACTGGCAGCTACGGGCGTGGTTTAGGTGTGCGTGACAGCCACGACTGTTTGCTCAAAACCATAGGTTCAAAGCAACAATGGCGGACTAGATAGACAGATGGTTTATCCAGTTACCTGCCCAGGTATTGTTTAGAAAGTGCCTGCGCTTTCCCCAAACAGTTTCCAATGACAGCTTCTCAGATGGTTCTGTGTTAACAAACCATCTGGTGCGTCAGGCTACTAAAACCTAACCATGTTGACAATAATAACACTTGTTTGAAAGGTACTGCGTTAAATGCATCAACTTGACTGCATGTTTGATAAAGGTTGGTTGGTTTAGTGCAGGACATCTTACAGATAAGATCATCCGGAATTAGTCTTTGCTTTTAATATTTGCCATACATTATTTAAATCTCAAATACCCATTTTAATCACTGTCTTTATTATATAAATTCAAAGCACCTCATATAACTGGATTGTAACCCAGTGCATGTTTACATTTATTTTACTATTAAATAAATACATAAAGTTTCTGTAGATCACACACACACACACACACACACAAATCTAGACTTTTTGCACGTTTGTTGCCTATAAGCTGTTAGGATGTCTTACATCGGTCACTAAGCCCTTGACACAGCTACACAGAGCTCTCCCCATGGCCTTAAGCACAACCTTTCAAGGCCATGAACCTTCTGGGAGAATAGAGGGAGCAGCCTGCAGCCTTCAGTCAGAGCCTGTGTTCTCTGGGCCAAATCCACAGGTGTTTATGACCCCGCGGCCCTGGATAAGCATCTCAACAGCCGTCGCTATGTGAGTGTGTGTATTTTCTGGGGGTGTGATGCACAGGGGTATTGTGCGTAATCAGTGGGGTGTTGAATGACTTGTGTTCCATGTGTAATTGGGTCGCATTGCCTGAGATTAGCGTGGGTTTAACACTGAAACTGAGCTTCATTCTAGGAAGGCTGGATGGACCAGTCAGGACAGGGATCTAACAGGGGTCAAAGAGTCCAAGGCTGCTCTCTCAGCTTTTTTCAAATGTCAAGCTGATGTAAAACGCTCCTGACCAGTATCTATGAAGCCTCACAGCCAATTTTATCCCAGAGTGGCATCTATGAACTAATAAATGCCGGTTACATATCTGCCAGCATTATATTTAGAACGGGGTTGAGGAGAGATTGAGGGTGCAAGATAAGGAACTTAGACCCGGTGGTCTTTAACACATTATTTTAAGCTGTCTGGACTATTGCAGATTGACATTCCCTTTTCTATCTCTCTGTCAATCTAATATTGAACTGCTACTGTGCCCCCAGAGGCAGGCGGCTCCTGGGGGAGCTATGAGTTACACCATAGGGGACATGTGCTGTAGATTTGATTCATACTTAAAAGAAAAAGTGAGGATGTGCTATAAACGCATTGCTCCTAGAAAGTGGTGCATCAGCAGGGGAGTATGCTAAATGTATGCTCTTAGAACTACAAGTCTACTAAGAAGATAAGGAGGCATTGAATCGGATTGTGGGGACTGTGATGTTTTTAAAGCTGTTGTGGGTGAATCATTGGCATAAGAACAACTTAATTTCACATTGCCACACATTCATTTTTGAAGAGTGACAAAACAGGATGCTACTCTGACTTAAAGAGACTAAATCTACAACAAGGACGATATCAGCTCTACCTATGCTAGTTACCACCTTTCCCAGCCCTAGCACCACCAGTCATACTCAGTATAAACCACAGAACATTTTAATGATGCTTGATTGTCATTCAACATTACTTTTACAAACAATTTCCCCTTTTGAATGAGTGCTTTGAAAGGGGATATGAACCAGACAGTATATTGACAATTAACTTGGAAATATGAGAACTCATAGCAGCCTTGGAAAGTAAGACGGGGCTTCTTTTCCCATTGGGAATCTAGTGCTTAGCAAGTTAATACAAGAAATACAAGCTTTCCAGCCTTATATGGCAATTGTTTTGTGTGTTTGCATGCTGTGACTGTGTGTTATTGTGCTTGTGTTTTAATACTGTGTGTGTGTTTCTGCATGCATTTGTGTGTGCACATTTGTGCCTGTGATATTGGAGAGCAGTATGAGCGTGAGCTGTCTGTTATTTAGCTGCTAATGCACCAGCACTGCCAAACAGATGGACCAAAAGAGCAACAATGAGAAAACAGAGTGTCCATGACATCCTCATACATGCCTTTCCAAAGCCAATAACACAGCACCAGAGCTTCAGCCCTCTGACCACTGCTGGGCACCACAAGACTGCTCTTCATCTTCAGATAAATAAATGTGTGTGTGTGTGTGTGTGTGTGTGTGTGTGTGTGGGGGGGGGTAATTCAGTTAACCTTAATTGTAAACATGTTTTTTACCAGACAGAAGCTATTCTGTTTATTGTTCGTGACAATTAATGAAGCAGTCTAGGGATCGTGAGGCTATAGAAATCTGTTTTTCTTTCAAACCGCAAAGATCTCACATCTGCATCTCCTATCCAAATGTCTGTATATGAATCAAGAAAAACAGATCCTTTCACATGGTCCTTCTCCATATAATAGAGAGACTTCACAAATGATTATTTTGCTAATTGCCATTGCTGCAACTTGTAATCCAGCTCAGTAGAACCCTAACTCCTCATTATATCCTGTATTTTCATAAGTAAACAATATCTTGTCAACAACTGATGGTCAAACATTTGACATGTACAAAAAGAGTATATTACTCCTAATATTAGATTCAATAATTTGTTTAGATTGATATTTTGCAGTGTAGCTCCATTTCACCCACTGTCACTGAGGTCATAAGTCAAGTACTCAGAGCTCCTCCTCAGCTGGCATTAGCTAGTTAATGGCATGATGCTAATAAAGAGAAAGCAGGCTGCTGGCAATTGAGGCCCAGCTTCTGATGAAAGTCATTATCAAGTTTAAATATACAGGCTCTCATGAGGTAGTGGGATTAAAGCAGTTGACAGGGACTAAATTTGATTAAGCAGGGCTATATAAGCAGTACAGGCAAAGGTGAACAAGTGCAAAACATGGCAGACCAAAACTATCCTCCAGCCTGCCTTTACAATGCTGCACTGTCACCAAAATGTCCCAGAGCAAACAATTACTGAAGGTTATTATTCCAAATACTTAAAAGGGGCTGTACTCGATTTTCAGAACATTAATATAGCAGGAAATAAATATTTGCTATGTAAAGATATAGTGGAGCAATGGCGTCCTGAGCAGAGAATGAAGTCACACTCCCTCTGTGTGTGTTGTAAACTGAGCTTCTCTGTTCTAATAGCCGGTCCGGCCGCGAGTGCATTTTTTTTTGCTATTTATTGTTGTATGTTGTATTTGTATTGATCTTGTGTAGTTGTCACTGCTGCGAAGCCAATTCCCCCTCTGGGGACAAATAAAGTTGTACTTGAGGCATGTGAGTGCCTTGTGCGTTGGTATCTGACGCCGAGGGCCATGACGAAGGGTTAGTATTTGACGAGTTGGGCAACGGTCTGTGAGAGCCGTATGGAGGCAATCCCAGACCGCTTTTTTCTGAATATCAAGTACAGCCCCTTTAAAGGCCATGGCTTTTACGGCCTTCTCTTAGCTAATATAACAGAAGTGTATGAAATCAAAGATTTATAGGGGAGCAGTTATATTTTGAAGATAAACTATATTTTAAGTTAACATGACAACTGGGCCAGCTAGATTGATATACAAATAAACTGTTATTTTCAGCCGCTCATCTCAGTAGAGCAAAGCAGAATTCTCTGGGGTCCTATTGGTTTGAGTGTTAAAAAGTATGTGCATGTTTTTGCAAGAAAGCAGTGTGTCAGTGGAACAATGCACTATAAATAGGGCTCCTTAGGGCTAGATATAACTGTCCAGAGAAGCCAAGGGGGTTGCCCTTCTACTAAACCAGAGACTCATATGGCCCCATACCTCAGTGAGTGGTGCTCCAATTACGCTGCCAGTGGCCAGCTTCCACTATAACCTTAGTAAAGTTACCGCTTCCTCCAAACACTATTCTTCTGTGGTTAGATGTAGACTGCAGACTGTGGCCTATGAGCAGTGGACATAGATGAGCAAACTGCTGAAGCAGGGGCTTCATCCTTCATCCCGCATAGACCCAAAAGATATGTATGTAGGTTAGTCAGGCATGTGCCTGAACACATATGGATACTGTAACACACTGGGTAGAGCTTTATTGCCTATCACTTGAGTCCACAAGCAGACAAACCACTCATAATTGTAAGAGGGGTTGTGCTTCTTGAAATGCATGTTCTCACCCTGTGTTCATCCCTCAGCGCCAGGGATGAGCTTGGATGTTCTGCCATGTCACGACCACGGTTTCTCCCATCCATTATACTGGGCATCACGGGCCCGCCGTATGGCTCAGAGAAGCTTCGCATCATCTGCCGCATATGTTCCCTGTGAGCCCGGAAAGGATCCCTAAGGCAAAGGAAGAGGAAGAGGAAGTAAAGACAAAGTAAATCTCAACATCCAGTAAGGAATTCTAAGCAAATCTGCAAAATTATGTTGAGTACTGCAAACCATGATAATGGTTCCTAAAGAGGAAAAATAAATAAATAAAACAACAGCAGACACTGTAATCCCTCCATGATGCCATATTGGAGCCCATTACAGATATATTCTTCAATGAACACACACTTTGAAATAAGAAACACCCCTAAAATAATTTGAGCCACCTTTAGGCCTACACTTGCCTTAGAAGTTGGGTCAAGTGTGAACACACTAACTCAGCAGGTGTTCACTCATGCAATAAGTCTAAGTAACTATGGCACACAGTATCAGTGTAGTTATTTTAAAAAAAATATCACTTTCTCTAAATTGTACTGGAAATTATGTCACTAAAAACTGTACTTTTACTTCCTAAAAATGATACAAACCTGTGCAAAATTTAAAGTACATGAATGGAAACAAAATGATGCCTTTCTACTTTATAAAGTCGCATTTTTATTTACCTTTTATGCTGCACGTACTTTAAAAAAAAATATAGTTATAAAAAACAGTGTCGGTCCTTACAGCAGTCGTTCCATCTTACAGCAGCTCTTGCTAGATAACAGTTTAATTAAGTTGTATCAGAAATAGCTCACGTTGACATTCAATGTAAGCTACTGTGTTGTAACTACTGTACGTTCAAGTTTGCTCAATGCACAGTGGCAGTAACATTGCAGAGCCAAGGGAAAACGGTTGACAATATGTTCATCTCAGTTGTGTGCAGGAAGCCATGTTTATGTTATTGTATATGTTACAAATCTAGCTAGTGATCCATCGTTAACCAAACAAGTTAAGGGTGTACACAAGCAGTCAGAGTTAAGCTAACGTTAGGGCGACGTCTCGTTTAAATAAAAATAATTAAAAGTGGAATTTGATATCTTAGGCAGTACATTAGCTAGCTAACCCACTCGTTTATTTAACGTTTGCCCAGTAAAAATAATATTTACCTACATTAATGCTATTGTGAGTTTGTTTGTCTGGGTTTTCTATGCACAGTCTATCTTGATATAACGTTAACACACTTCAAATGCTATTCATCACCGTGATAAACTGCTTCTGAGCTTAGTTTAACTGATGCATTATGAGAACAATTTACAAGCCGACATACATTCAACAATAACAGTTAATAGTTAATATATTTCTTATACAACAGTTTAGCTACTCACGAGAAGAACGGATCCTCATCAAACTCCCTGCGATCACTGTTGAACATTTCCACAGATTTTAAAGTTAGTTAAAAACTAAGATTTAAAATCGGTTTCGCGACACCGCTCAGCCTCTGTACGCTAATGTTACTATGAAAGAGGTGGCATGGAATATGATTCAGAACCAACCACTCACTCTGACAACGGCCACGAGACGAGAACCCGGCCCTCGGATTGGCTGGTTATTCAGAGCTTTTTTTTCTTCCTTTTGTTTGGAGCTTTGAACAGGTTCTATCCGCGCGCTGAATGTTGTGAGTTGCTGTCATGGCAACGGTACTGAAGCGATTTCTCTAGAAACTCCAGTTTGCTTGTGCATGTCACCAAAAAATTAGCTGTGTGGTTATCTAACCTACCCTGACATGGGCTGTATAACCTCTATGCAGCTAGTTATACCAATTTAAAACTAGAGAAATAACAATGGTTATGCAACTCTCTAGGCTTAAATTACTTTAATATTTGATTATTTTATTAAGATTTTAGTGTTTCTAAAGTGATTCTTGGTTTGGTAATTGTAAGGTGTGAAGATATTTGGGACAGCCACATAACACCCGTCAGGAAGACAAATAAATTTTACACACTCCAAGCAAGCACTCATACACCAAAGCTTAATTTGTGTGCTTGCTTTTGCAAATTATTTTGTACATTATTATTTATTATTTCATTACAACACTGACTATTTGGAGGGTACAGGAGTGACACTGTGTCCCAGACTCTGTATAGATTTACCATCTGGCTGTTCCACAAATAGGCCTGAGTGTAGACTCTACACTGCCCTAAATCCCTGCTCACACAACACAACATTGAGTACACATAAATCATTGAAAAGTATGTGTATTCAGTGATTTTAGTTTATACATACTATTCGTATACACACACACACACATATATATACACACATATATATATTTTATATATATATATTATATATACACACATATACACATACACACACATATATATTATATATATATACACACACACATATATATATTATATATATACACACACACACATATATATATATTATATATACACACATATACACATACACACACATATATATTTTATATATATACACACACACATTTTATATATACACACACACACACACACATATATATATATATATATATATTTTTAAGAGAGAAAAGTTAAGGGCAGGTGAGAAGACGTTTACTCCAGTCTTATGTCAATCCTGAGATGCAGACCAAAAAGATAAGGTGAACAAATGGTGAGGCAGGCTACTTTTAATAAGTTGGAAGGGTGACTCATTCATCTGTATCTATATGTAGGTACTGCTGCTATCTTACTTTAAAACACTAAGTATCAAGTTTTTGGTGAAGAGAGAGATGCTGTTATCAATTCAGTCCTACTTGCAGGTTCATCTCAATACATTTTTGGCACATGAAATCGTACAAAGTACAATTCCAGTGAAATCCCATCAGCTCCTTAAACTTGTGTACGACTCATCATAAGGCAGAATGTGGCCGTCAGATCAGCACACAGAAAAAGAGTCACCCGGTTGTATGGCACCGACACTCCAGGCCACCCAGCTCACCATCCAGTCGAAAGAGAACTCCCTCATGCACCCACAAAAGTACAAGTCAGTTTTCACTCCAAAAAAATCACATCTATCTTTAATTACCGAGCTGATTACAAAAGACAAAATGTATCAAATGCTACATCAAAATGGTAAAACATCACCTTATCGGACTGTAAGATCCTTCAATCATTAAAATTAAATGAAGCCAAATTAAGAACAGCAGATTGTTTAACTGCATTACATTAACATTAATAAAATAATAAGCACATCAAGACCAAAAACTGTTCATTTGCTCAAGTTCTCACATGTTTTTACAATAGTAAGGAGAAATCAGTGGAAGGATAAAGTAAGAAACCTTGTGATGGCCTAAAACAAGACAGATTGAGACACAATAAAAGAAGCTGAATGTGCCCCGGGAACAGGAAGGATCTTCTGGTGTCCATCAGGTCACAGGACTTCCCATGAGCCTTTCCTGCCGCAGCGAGAATAATCTGTTGTGCCACAGCTCCTCGGCCCTCTCCTTGTCCATGAACAACTGCAGGACAGTGTAAAGAGGACACGTTAGTAAGCAAAAAGACTAAAGGTACAGACAGGGACAAAAGCAGTCAATTCTCACATTTTAGAACCTAAACAACCAATCAATTATCAAAATAGTTACTAACTTATTTAGCAAACTGGCATCCAATTCTTAAAGAGATATTTTGCTTTTTCAAATTCAGCTCTGTGTCACGGCAGTGTGTGCAGATGAACGGTGTGTGGCTTTCCTCTGTGGCTGCGGTGCACGGAGCTCCCAGAAACACGCAATACACACAATATACACCCATGCCTAGACCTTATGTGCTTTCACATGCAGTTTGTTTTCCCCCAGTTCATCTACCCATCTAGGGATAGAGACTTCCATATGTTGTACAGATTGAAAAGCACTTTGAGGCAAATTTGTGATATGGCGGTCTATAGAAGAAGTGACTTGACCAACACTGGTGGAATTTGCTGACCACCCAAACACTTTTATAGTTTAACTGCTTCTTATACATTTATAAAGAGCAGTGTAAGCTCTACTCCATGGTCTACTCTGGCACTTGAGTCATTACCAAACTCCTCATGACTGTAGTGTTACCGTACAAAACATCTTAATCAACAATGTGATAGAAATGAATGAGCTATGTTTCCTAGTGAGTTCATGAGCATGGCACAGAGTTGTCAGTACGGCCCTTTGATGCAACCTTTTTGTGGACTTCTGAGTCCCAGTGATGACGCTGTAATACTAGAGTAAAGGCTGTGGTATCTTATGTGTCTTATTAGTCTTTCCCTAACTGTTCACTTCAAAATGCACATAAAAAAAAACTCTGTGGGCCTAGCAGTGTGTCCATAAAAAAGGCCTACACATATGACTTTGTGTTCATCGCAGTACATCAGCAGCAGTAGTGACATAGATTGTAGGATGGTTATAAAACCGCTGCTGCAAGTGTCTGATGAATGAAGGCATCTGTTTATTAGGAAGTAACATAATGACTATGAGACTGAGAAGCAAGGCACATTTCTGTATTCCCTGTGTGTCTGTGTGAGAGATAATGTTGACATGCTGGCTATGTGTACATACTGTATATCTATGTGATGATATGTGTCTATTATTATGCAGATTGTAGAGCAGCCCCAGCCACGTCAATCCTTCATTCCTAACCTATGCTGCTTACAGCTGCACCGCATGTTATCTGTGTGTTAGATTCAACACCAGTGAGTTCTTGTCTGTCGGCCCTGCACTGGTGTCATGGTGCTAATGAGGCTGTGTGTGTGGGATGACAGTATCTGGGCTGGGCTAATGGGACTCATCTGTTCTAATTGGAAGCGGAGCTGGAGCTAAAGCTGAGGCCGGGGCCCGCCTTGGGCATATTGCTACCATACATCAGCCTGTCTGAGGGTGTGTATGTGTGTGTGTTTGAGCTGGGGGGGGCGGTGTGTGTGTCTGTGTGTGTGTGTGTGTGTCTGTGTGTGTATTTGAGGGGGTTATCTGCATACGTCAGGGCATAACTTAGTTTCCCCCAGTGGAGATAGATGACTGGGAAGCCCCATGGAGCGTTATTGGAGTTTAAAGATTTCCTTCTTGTTATTCATTATTGGTCTGCAAGCAGGAGAGGAGGTGATGTTCTATCTAAGCTATAAGCTACTATACTGCAGTGTCCTATACTATACAAGGCACAGTATCAGAATATGCAGGAATGGTGTAAACTGTGGTGGTGTTAGTAGCAGCAGAGGTATTTTTAAAAGGAAAAGTTTACAAAGTTTGTCCACCAAAGGCAATCACCATACTCATAAAAACAAGATGGTACCAAAAGATAAAATGACAAGAAGCGAGATCAACTTCAGCTGTGTCAGAGGACTGGAAGTTGTTCATTGGCTCAGAGGGTGTTAAAAAGTCTGCAGTAAAGCTAACGGGTTTGCCAGGTGAGAACTTACACTGGGATGGGCGAGAGTGTCACTGTCATTGTAGACTATGGACAAGGGAAGAGTGACGTCCTGAGAATCTGCGCTCTCCGACTCCTGCTTCACCTCAACTGGCTCAGTCTGTACTCACAGAAATTCACAAAACACGCAAAAATGTGTCACACTCAAATTAAAATGAGCATAATCAAACATTAAAATAAGCTTTAACAGAACCAAAAACAGATATTGATACATAGACATGATTAAATAGAAGCAATACATGGTAGATGCAACTAATAATGATATATATATATATATATATATATATATATATATATATATATATATATATATATATATATATATATATATATATTAGCCAAAGCAACAACAGTATTAACATTTACATACAATTGTGACACAATGCAAAAGAAAATGGAGGCTCTACTCATGGCTTCAAAATGTGTGAATAACTTGCAAATGGCTCCAATAAGACAAGAGCACCAAAAATTGTTTGGAAACATTTTGCTTTCCAAAATTGCAATGTAATGCATATATTTTAGCATATATTGCATAATTTCCTGTTGGTATCAAAACAAAGTTTGTAGATTTCTGTAATAGTGCAGAATTGGGACACAGAAAAGAATTGTGACATGCAACGTGACATTTGTCCAGCAGATGGCAGTGACAGTCGGGCTGGTGCAATAAGCTTCTAGAATGCAGCGTATTGATAGTAATCAGCTTGTATCCTAATTCCAATTTTTGTTTTCTCACTTGACTCATCTATCTGTGTATGTGTCTTTCTACCTTCATATTCTCCACCTCATATTTTCTATAAGTAAGTTTTAATTGTGCTAAACCAGCAACTGCAGTGTAAATATTCAAACCCTTTAAACTACCAGCTTGCTTGGTCAGTTGTTCCACTTTTTGTTACAGTTGAAACCAAAAAAGAACTGTATCTTTGCTGTTCTTTATAACTGAAAAGGACTTAAAGTAGAGTAGAGTCGAAGCTCATAGAAGGAGATGTGATATCTAGAGGTATTACTTAAAAATATAATAAGCCCCACATTTGGAAGGATGGGCTGTTTTCCTTGTTGTACTTGATAAAGAAGAAATATCAAAATGAACACTATGCCAAGTCCATTCATGTTTCAAACACTCCTCAAACCAGCCCCAGAGCAAATGTTTACCCAGTTGAAAAGATCTATTTAAAATTCATTTGGCAGGATACAAAAAGTGAGAGAGATAGAAAACACACTGGCTAATAAGTATGTTGATGTGCCAAATACACAATTATTGGTAAGGAAATGCTGAATATACATTTCTAAGAAATGCAGCTGGCTTGAAATGGAAAACAATCTTAAAAGATACACTGTAGCAGATATTAAAGGTTTCACCGGGTTCTCCTCATTAACAGTGGCTTCAAAATCATTAATGGACACAACTTATGGCTAAATGGCTATCAATACTAAAACCAAATAAACTTATATTTAAAAATAATTTTTTTTATAGGCACGTATTCTTACACAATAACATGTTTCATTAACTATCAGTTTTATTAAATAACAAATAACCCACATATATCTACTATAGGGTTGTCATACAGTTTCTAAATGTAAAGTATATTTAGGCATTATTCCCTTTGATTGCAGCCAAAGACGTGATGTAGCTAAAATACTCTGCAATCTTCCCAACTATGGATGAATCGTCTGGAAGTATTATTTGACTAATAATGAGGAGATTAATCTGAAAACCAATGAAGAGCAGTAATAAAAATAATGTGTCAACTTTAATTTGTATTTCATTAAAGCAACTGATTAAAATATTGCATCCCTTTTGTTTTGTAATTGTAAAATTATATTTTCTTCAAAATTTGAAGAAAATACATTTTGTGACATTATTGCAGGGTGATTTTACAGAATAAATCTACCTTTATACACATGTGAGAACAATCGGACATACAGAATAGGAGATCTGGATGTGAACAATTAAAGCTTCTACCTAGCTGGATAGTGGAACCTCGTTATGTTTCAGGTTTAATATGTAAAAGGGGAACTTACACTCTTCGGGCAGGGAAGGCTGAGTATACTGTGCATGTGCAAAGTGTGCAGTCTAAGCTGCAGCCACATCAGTCTTGACCTTTGTCAGACTCACCAGGATGTGTCCCAAAGGTCTGTGCAGGTTTGCTGTCACGTGTTGTTGCCTACCTTTTCAAAACAGCCATGAGCCCCAACAAATCTAATTCCTGCTCCTTCAGAGACAGGCACATTTCAATAATGACTTCTGTGTTTTGTCTGCATCTGCACAACCAGAGGGGGGAAGAGAGAGACAGAGAGGGAAAGACAGAGGATGGCTGTTGCCTGCTGTGGCTTTTGTGTGGGTGCTGCCGCTTTGGAGGCGGCGAACAGAGGAGCGTCTGATGAAACCATCTCAGGTCGGAACAAACGGCGCTGAATGAATGTTTGATTTGGTCTGGGTTGTCTCTGGACAGACGGCACAGCGTTGCAGAGAGGGAAATTCAATAAGAGACGGAGTGAAAAGATAGAGAGAGTGAGGGGTAGGGAGAGAAAGAGGGACATAACGCACCTTTATATCATCCCTGGATGATTTGAAAGCCTGAGGAACAAAGGAATCACTCTCGATGGCCTCAATGTCCTTTATCCTTCGCACTTGCTCCTCTAGAGAAGTTCCCTCTGAAACACGTTACACAGAAGAGAGGCTGTGAACAAAAGCGTGCATACATGTCCAGAAACTCACACACACACACACACACACACACACACACAACCCCCCCGCCCACCCACCATGGGTCAGCCATCCCTTGTTATTTTCTGAAAGGCACCAGATTTCATTTGGACTGGGCTTAGTTGATTGCATGTTATCTCTCCGTATAATGCTCCTTGACACAAACAATATAAAATATCTGATATTCCCCTATTTTAATCTTGGCCTTCTTTAAAAAAGGACTCTTGCTCAGCCAAGGGCATAGAGTCACTACAATAGGCAAGTGGAAAAAAAATACAAACAAGATAATAGCCAGACAGTAAATTACACTCAGATAATGCATTCTAAAATAATCAAAATATGAACACAAACTCACTGCAATGGAATTTCATTATGGAGACTAAATGTGATTAAGTTTCATACACTTTTCATGTATCAGAAAGTATTTTGCTCTGGCTTGTCAAACAAAAAGATAGAAAGGGTTTCCAGTAGATTACTCTTGGATATAAACACATCAGGATTCTGCATATCAGATAACAAATCATTTCAAGAATTCAAGAGCAGTATTCGTAGCGTAGGAGGGCAAAAATAGGTGTGCCAGGAAAGTTAGCAGCAGGGAAAAAAACCGAAAAAGTCTAAATGCTCCCATTATTCTCGGGCTGCCAATCTTCCCACTGATCAGTCAATATTCATCCCTCTCTCCCCCATCCATCCGTCCTCTCCTGCACTCTCCCATCTCTCTGTCAATCCAGCAGACATCCATGTTACTCTGCTCCACTGATGTGTCATGAAGTACACAAATGGGAACACACACACACACACACACACACACACACGCACACACTCGCACACACACACACACACACACACACACACACGTATACATGTAAACTTACATACTTTGCACTCACACTTATGGCTGCCATAAATATGTACATGCGGCATACTCTAGCAAGCACACACACACACACACACACACACACACACACACACACACACAAAGAGTGCAATTGGAGCTAATAGCAGGAATTAATTCAATCCATTAGTGGCTACAGAAAGGGTGTCACAACAGATCTTTATTGCCCTGGTGTTTAATGAATAAATGAATATTTGTTCTAGCTTTCACAGCAAAGCATCACATGGCTAACACACACACACACACACACACACACACACACACACACACACACACACACACACACCCTATTATAGTTCATAATAGCACTCAAACAAACTCGGTTTTGATTTAAATGCACTGCAGAATTGGACAACTGAGTGACAAGTGGAATTAAGCCTTCCTATATGACAGAATATCAGCATGTCATCCTGTGCTAGAAAGATGCGAGCAGAGAAGCATTGCATAGCGGCTCCAAAAATAGTCATTACCTTGACTAGGCAGCTAGATGAAGTCTGAACACTGGCCCAATATCCTCCTGGAGACTGTGGCCTGTCTTTCACACAACTATCACCACCGCTCACTGCACAGCTGCATGAGCGTGCATGTGTTCGGATGAAAACTAACGCCTGTGACTGGCCGACAATTAATTCAGCACAATTTAATTCACTTTTTCAATTATCACTTCTCAGCTGTCCTTTGAGCATGAATGCCCTACATGAAGAACTACCACACTGACATGTATTAACACACACACACACACACACACACCATATCTGCAAGCATCTCCTTGGCAGGCCCGTCTGTTGCTAAGATGTCCGTGTGTGCTGCAGAAATCCATTAAGACCTCAGACTTTTTGACAAACACATTATTGGTAGATAAAATGACTTCCATATGCTGTTTGTCAGATGTCAGTGGAAAAAGATATGTATTTCATGAGAAAATCAAAAATAATGGACTTTGAGTGCAGGCCTAGCAAGCTTAGAGACAGACAAAAATCAATACTCTAGCTGGGAGAGCACACTCCGCAGCTCGGAGAGGTCAAAGTTGATATTTAATATTGACACATTATCTGGCAAATTAATTTAACAGGCCAACTCAATTGTCACCGCATTAGGAACGCTTCTCTGTCAGTGATGTGGAGGGTAAAGTGAAAGCTGAGAGAGAGAAAACAGACGGAGTGAGACAGAAAGGAAAAGAAACAAAACTAGACAATTAAATGTACAGTATGTACTGCTTTAAATTAGGTTACTGTTAGCTCTCTATGGCAATTGTGTATGCGTGCTGAAATGCATTACAGCCATTACTGCGAACAAGGAAATGGGACCAAACTCAATCAATAAACTTTTGTTTTGTATCTGCAGATTAGAAAAATGGATAGCGACTGAACAATGTATGTTAACGTGTGTTTTGCATGTCCTTGCATGTTTACACCTGTGAGTGTGTGTGTGTGTGTGTGTGTGTGTGTGTGAACATGTATAAAAGAGCCAGTCAGAAAACTCACTTGCCATCTCATTACTGAAATTAGTTGGACAGACAGTGGTGCTGATGAGTGGCTTAGAATCAATAGGCTACTGTTCTCTGTAAACAGCTGTTAGTCCACTTCATTGATTAAGACCAGAGGACGAGGAGAGAAAATCAAACCAGCCAATGAAAACAGATTTCAGCTCATCTCCTTCAGCCTTGAAGATGAGAGCGTTACACAGCAGTTACACTTCCCCGCCAGAAGAGGGAGCTGTTCAACAACACAAGTCTATTTATGAGCAGAGGCCTTGGGCTAAGGCAGCGTTGTCTTTGTAAACTTGACTTTGGTCTACAGTTTGTCAATCAAGAGCAGCCAAGCTGAATATATTGCTGCTGCTGATTAATTCCAGTAATTGAGTGCACTAGCGTGCCAGCTAAATTACCGCAGCACTTGTTGTGTGGAGAAAAATAAATAAGAAGGAAAACTAACTGCTTGTTTTATTGAGGTCTCGCAAATTGTGGCAAATCTTTGACAGTGTTTGAGAATTATATGGCAAACGGAGAGCTTAATGGCATTTAATGAATGTAGTTAAAATGAAGAAAGGGCAAACTGTATGTGCTGTATTTATAGTGTGACTCCATTCAGTACAGTAAGTACAAGAAATATATTTGGGACAGGTGCTGTCAGAAATAGAATATTTTTTATATAAAAGAGATTTAAATTCATAAAGTATTTATTTTAAATTTAATATAATAATGGCCTTCAGTATGCGGTTCTCTGAGCACCACATCACTGACACAGTCTACTGCAAAACCAACAATGATACAAACCCCAGTTCATAGAATACATGAGGATAAACATTTCATCTAACTTTTGGAACCTACGTCTGGCTTTCACATGTGCATGGCATGCACACGCTCTCACACAGCAACATCTCTTGGTTTCCCAGGTTTCAATAATGTGATCTCCCTTCCTCTGCCCCCTCCTACCTCCTCCCTGCACCGCGGTAAAGATGTGTAATTCAATGCTCAATTTAGACCCGTCTCAGAGGAGATTTTTTTGCCTGCTAATTGATAGAAATTAAGCCATTAATCAAGCCACTAGCCATCATTCAACCCAGGGAAGATGAATTCAAACTTTCATAATAACCACCTTCCCCATTTTAGCCCTCATTAGCATTAATTTTTAATGTAATTATGCTATTCTTTTACACTGAGCTCATAAATTACTGCTCTTTTGTTGCTGGCTGGCCTTGTAAAATCCAAAGTAATGCTTTGTAGTCTGATCTTTAAGGCAATTACTGGCTTCTTCACTCTTTTATCTCCCTGCATTTCCAATAACCTGCTCTCTAATGATTTATCTCCGCTGTACCCCCCCCCCCTCCCCTTCCCAGCTCTTTCTCTCTCTGCACCAGCGGCCAACTGCCCCGCTGCCAGCCTCCGCCTCCAATCCCCCATCCGCCCACATTCTCCCCATCTCTTTACAGCAGCCACAGATACATCATGGATGCACAAAAACACATGTACGAATGCTTGCCTCTACCAAGTTAACTATATTAACACACTCACGCGTGTAGTGTGTGTGTGTGTGTAGTAACTTTGTTTACTATCTCCTTTAGTCTTTTCCAGCTCGCCCTTCATTAGTGAACATCCAGCTCCAGCAATGGCGACAACACCGGGGGAATGCCAAGGTAAGAGACTGGCGCTCCATCTCACTCTCTCTCTCTCTCTCTCTCTTGGCTGGTCTCCTGTGGGTCTTACCTGTAGGCTAGCTGCTCTTGTTTATGTAACCCCTGAGCTGGGTAAGCACACACACATTCACGCATGCACTCACACAGGCACACACTCGCAGAGCTTGGCATCAAACAGCTGAGTTAAGCTTAGCAGGGCTGCGTGCTAGGGGCGATAGAGGGGCTACGGTCTGGCCCTGTTCTCAGCAGCAGCATCCTGGCTGCATCAAAGTCTTTACCGTACGATTCTCCAGGCCCAAACAACACGCTGCTCCAAAGCATGCCTAGGAATTGGACTGAACAACAACAGAAAAAAATGTAACAATAGGTTACTTATTAAAATCCGAGGAGATTTCATTATCTACACCAAATGACTCTCTGTGAGACATTTTGCTTCGTGGATGAGGATTTCCATTATACCGTCACTAAAACAAATAAATTAAGAAACATAATGTGTCTGCTTGGTGTCTGGGAATGTTGCTGCTAATGAGATATTTTGTTGATATGACAGAGAAGTTTAAGCTTGTGCTACTTAGGCCCAGAGCCAGACAGCCAACTTGCGTTATTAAAAAGGTGTCTGGTGTAGGCCTTGGTTAGGTAATACTTTTAGACTGTATTGATTAGGGGCTGCTGACAGGTTCTGATGTTAGTCCTGGAAATGCATCAAGTGGCTAATGAGCAGCTATTAGGCCCATTGATTTGCTGATTTCAATTGATAGCTAGCAGGCCAAAGCTGCACGTCAATATTTGCATAACTAATACCCTGCAGCTTTAGGCTTTGAAAAATGAGACCTCAATGAGTAAGGGAGACAGAAAAGAAGTAGAGAAATAGAGAGATACATTTAAAGCGAGAAAGAGAAGAGATGCGGATGATGAGAGCAGATAAATACAGAGAGGCAACCGGGAGGTAGGAGTAAGAGAAACACCTGAACTATCAAAACAATCCAAATGTCAAGAACAGCCATGAGTTTCCTCTCCTCTGCATAGACCTGTAGGTTGTCTGTTAGGCAGCGAACCACCAATGGTGGCGTTGCAACAATGACGAGATGTGACGCTGATGCCTGTCTGACGCCTGTGGCTGCCAGGGTCAACAGGTCACACAAAATGAAGGGAAATTCTGACAGGCTGAGCCAGATGTCCCGAGCGTGTCCCCGAGGAATGTGCGTATATGTATGTAATGTGTTTGTAAGGGCGTGTGCGAGCGGGGAGATGTCCAATGACAGAGCAGCTGGCTAAGCCAGTCTAATGCGTGTTCCCACGAGACCATACAAGCACATAATACGCACACGTCACTCATACATTATCTCCATCCCCGCCTCCAAAAATGCCATACGTCTCCCAACAATGCACCTTCAACCACAAATACATACACAGGCCCGAGTGATCATCCTCTGCAGTGGTCACCTTGTTATGATAATTTCAACTGGTCTCTGTGGAGTTTGCCATCCTGTCGACTCCTGTCACTGCCTAATGCTCAGTTGTCTTCCTTAAACCTTTTACACTGATAGTCAGGTCTAAACCTACGATGAACACCATATATGATCACATTCATTGGAGAATGTAAGCCTTGAGCATTATTTGACCTTAGCAGATAATGGCAATTTCTTTTTGGCATCAGGAAATGAAGAACAGCTGGTGACTGAGTGTCACACACACCCACACACGCTCTTCTAGTGTCTTCTAGTGATAGTGATCTCCCACTCTCCAGTCAATAAAGGTCGGAATGATGAATTAAATACCCAAACAACCTGCTAATGACAGGATGACATGGCAGCCACGCGCTGTGCTCAGCTATCTCCTTCCACATCTTCGCTGATCCCTCCCCTCTCACCACTTCTCTCTCTTCTGTCATTCAACCCCATTATGCTCATCTATCCGCTCAACTTCCTCTCCTCAACTGACCCCGGTTCAACTACTCTACAGTATATTCTCCCCATCTGTACTAACAAATCCTGCTACTACAATTAAATGCATGTGTTTAGACTCCTTCTGTCTGCGCCCATAATGAAATCATGGGGAGAAACAATAGATTGGCCCAAGTCTATCCTTCCATCCGTAGCTCTATCTATCATGCACAATCTCTGAAAGCCACAGACTGTTTTTATAAGAAATGATGATGCATGTAATTGTTTGATTCTGCCATCAAAACTGCACTGACTCATCTAAAGACTTGCTGCAGTGTTTGTTTGTTCATATAAGTGTCACACAAACCTCAGACATTAACTTTTTTTGATGAGAAAAATTTGTTTTGAAAAAAAACCCCGATATAACTCTAGCTACTTTCCCACTTTCAAATAGGTAAGATACAGTATTTACTCGTAATTGACTCAGATGGAGAATTTAGTTTATTGTTGGTTGTGAACATTGTATCTATCACTATCATGGGTATAAATAATGCATTCATTGCCAAACACAAGGGTCTACCTTTTGGGAAACTAGTACAAACAAAGCTTAAAAGCATCTACTGTATATTTACTACATATAAGTCAGCTATTTATCTGAAATCCTAGCTAAGACCTGACTGCTCCTGCTGACCTGACTGCACAGTGCTAACTGCAAACAGAGGGCTAACCAAAACCAGGTGGGTGTGTTTCCCTCGCTATGTATAAAGGAGAGAAAGAGAGCAGTATGAGTGTTAGCCGATGTCCTGTGCCTGGGCAGCATCACAAAATCTCATTAAATAGTGAAGCTTTCACAGGCTGAGTGGTGAGATCTTCAAGATCACAGCCACTTTCTCTGTCAACGGGCTCGAAAAGGGGACTGGTGGCATTCCTAACATTTTGTATTTAATTTTGTTCCCTCCTTTCCCTAAATTCTTACAGAGTAAAAAGTCCAGGACTCATATGTCAAGAAAAACACACCTCAAGGACAATTATTTTTGAAAATGAAGGAATTTTTGTCCCTGTGACACTTTTAAGTAGATACTCATTGATTAAGGCTGGTTTATTAAACATTTTCCACATAGAAACTGAAGGGCAGCTTGTATTTAATGTAAAACAGCAGAGGGTTTAAAAGAAAACGGAGAAGTGTTGTAAAAATACAGCAGAACATAGATGAAGGAACATGTACCTGAAACTCATCTCTCCATCTCCTACGTGTTCAGTAACCTGGAGTACAATAACAGTCGGTCTGTGAGAGGAGGAGCTCTTTATTAAGCACAGTGCTGTTTTAGTGTGATTAGAATATAGAGTCCTTCCCTGCCCTTTACCAGAAATAACATGCATTTGACTGCATTAACTTGACGTTAAACTAGGCGTGTTTGTGTGTGTCTGTGGGGAAAAAGTGCAGCGGTCTCCATTTTTCGATCCCTGGCTGGTCAGCAGCTCTTTTATGAACAACTCTATAATTAGAGAAACACCAAGCAGCTAATTACTTAATTGGAGAAAGGTCTTTAAAATGAAAATGATGTAATCTGAATCCAGGAAACGGGCTCGATTTTCACATACGCTAATATATGAACATCGACACACAAACAGGCACACACACCTCGTGACCTACAGTCTTCTTGACGTGTAGCCATCAAGCAACCAACTCTTTCCCCTTAGTTGGGTTGTAATTGATTTTCCCTTTCACTCTGCTGGCTCCTATGTGTGTGTGTGTGTGTGTGTGTGTGTGTGTGTGTGTGTGTGTGTGTGTGTGTGTGTGTGTTGGTGAGAGAGGAAAAGGGACAGCGAGTCTCCTGTTTGTGTGGTCTGCTACAAACTATATTATTAAAGGTCATGGCTGCGTGTGTGTGTGTGCGTGCGTGCGTGCGTGCGCCGGAGTCGTAATTAATTAGACAAATGCCCCCTACCTCCTCCTCTTCTGACCTCAGAAGACTAATAACCTTGGCATTGTGTAATACATTACACTTTTTTTTTTCCTGTCGCATTCTGCCTTATTGTAGGAAGTGCAAAAATAACAAGAGTGACATCATCAATTGCATGTATATCAAAATCATCCTTCATGGCTTAAATTACAGGAAAGAAATGCATATGTAGTTGTGTGACTACATATGCATGACATTAGTCCAGTCAGTCCTGATATGTTTGATTTCTGTCAGCTGTGCTGGTGTGTACTCCCAACCAGCATAAAGGTATACTTATAAGGGTTACTAAACAGAAGTTTAAATCATTAAACCCAAGAGGCTATAATCTGATGTACTCAACAGTTGAGCAATACAAATTGTGCTGAGGCACTCACTTGGGAAATTGAACACTGCAAGTTTGAGTTTGTGATGGATACCCGTTTTTCAGTGAAGTATTTGGAAATACAGTTGTAGATCCGGGTCCCATGTGAACAGAGGCAAAAAGGGAACTGACCAATGACCAATGATGTGTCAGTATGTATTATTACTTTTTGCTACTCTGTTATAACAATATACTCTCGTACATTTCAATGAAGTATTAGTAGTTTTATGCTGTGTATTGACCTTTTCACGTGTGCATGTACACTTTCTTTTATACAGTAATGCAAAAAGCCACGCCACACGCACACGCACACACACACACACACACACACACACACACACACACACACACACATCTTAAGTGACCTCTGATGTCTAATGACAAAGCTTTTGGGAATACCACATGGCCAGAGCCACCCAGGATGCCAGCACTTTGACCTGCAACAGTCTGCGGGTATGTCTAATCACAGCAGTCTGACCACCCTGTTAGACTGAACCAAGTACACTACTGCTGTGTATGATCATGTCCAGACATACCGGTGTGTGTGTGTGTGTGTGTGTGTGTGTGTGTGTGTGTCTAAGTCACTTTCACATACTGGGAATGTTTTCAGTTAGAGCCGCAAACTAATACTCTACCTTTAATCTCCTAATAGTGATGCTACGTTACTCTGGCTAAAATAGTTACACACATTATTTAGCTGCATTTACTGTTCAATTTTCAGGATTTTTAAAAGTAAAATTCTTATAAAATTACATTTTAACGATTATTTATTTATTATTTTTAATTTTATAATTAAAAAACGTTTGTTGCTGTATGAAAGCACATTTAAACCAATTTTATTATTCAGTACTTAACATTAATTGAATCAAGACACATTTTCACATTCAATATCTAATTTTAAACCAGTTTGCGTGACACTATCCTAAACCTAAACAGGATGGACGGGAATCAGCCTGGTTACTCAAGCGAGGTTGCTGAACACACATCGGTCTACTGGTAGCAGGTTAATTGATAAGGGTGACCCAAGAAACGATTACCAATCACAGAGGTTAAAAGGGTGCTGTCAATCATTTGTCCTCTTGACCTGAATGAACACAGGTTGGAAGCTTGCATGGTCAATCTCTGTGTAATCTAGCCTATGGCAGAGATAGCTAGGCTGCTATTAGGTCAAACATGTCATTCCGTAGATATCCTTATATGATTATGCTGTAGGCTCCATAGCTGCAGAAGGGACAGCAACGCCGGGCAGCATCAGCATCCCATTACCCCGGGACAACAAAGGGTCACGTGGGGTTAGCAGACTCGGCATGCGCCTCCCTTGTTCACAGGACCAGCAGTGCTCAGGACAGGAGGTCACCTAATCACCTTGCCGAGCCATCTCCAAGGGAGGAAAGGGGAAGCGAGAGGTAGGGGGTGGAAAAAAATCAACTTTAAATTTGCAGCGATGAAAAATCAATAAAGCAGTAATTGCTTGGCTTATCACCGTGCAATGAAACAAATTGGGAGGAGAAGGAAGGGAAGGAGAGGGCTGGCGTCCATGCTGCACGCCAGGTTTTTTTTTGGCTGCAGTGTGTGGAGCTGAGCATAGCACCAGAGAGAGAGAGAGAGAGAGAGAGAGAGAGAGAGAGAGAGGGACAGAGAGAGAGAGAGAGAGAGAGAGAGAGAGAGAGAGAGAGAGAGAGAGAGAGAGAGAGAGAGAGAGAGAGAGTAGTTTGGGCTTCAGTGGGCCAAGACAAGGAAAAAAGGTCTCCTTGTGATAATTAAATCTTCCCACACTGATTTTCTGCCAAATTTATTTCCCCAGGGACCATAACTCTGATTCAGTGCTTACAAGCCTTGCATAACTAATCATTTCAAGGTGGGGGGAACCACAAACCTGAATGAATTGGGAGGAGAGAGGAGAAAATAAAAAGAGAGATGGCTAGACCGAACGTGTGGCACTATTCATCTCTAAATCAATCATTATTTCGGCAGGACAAAAATCAGAAAGAGATAAGATAAGATTCTGTTTAAAACACAGCTTTAAGTGAAGGCGTAATTGATTGTCAATGCACAAAACATCCTTTAATTCCTGGAACAAATAGAACCCATAAAGCCAATGAAGTGTCGGTTCAATATTCCTCTGACTATTCCGGCATGATTGTGTTGAACATAATAACACAACAAATAAGGCCATTTATCTGAAGTAACGACAGGAGATGAGGCTTACTACACTAATCAATATCGAATCGATACAAACCAGATTTTCTTACATCAAAATCACTGAGACAGATCTTTCTTCAGCGCAGAGTGCACAAGAGCAATACAGTGCCTCCCTCGAGCCCTGAGGTAGATCATATAGCCGGTGGAAAGAATACAGTTAACAAAAAAGTATAAAGCTCTACCCTGAGAGAGGATGCTGGGAACTATAATTATAGCTTGGTATAATTCAGACACTCTCCTTATTGAATCCTCATGTTTTAGTTAATGTGATGAGATCATGGACACCAGATCACTCGTGTTTACCAGCAGATGAATTTTACCGCTTGTCCTTCAAGTGGCAGCCTGAGCAGCGGCGATGCTGATCGGCGAGGTAGCATGGCACGCCACACCATGGCCCCAGTAATTAAAACATTTAAAGCAGAGCCAGCCCCCCTGTGCTCCCGGGGTGTGATATGGGGGTCACGCGCCTGTAGATTCACCAGTGTGTGTGTGTGTGTGTGTGTGTGTGTGTGTGTGTGTGTGTGTGTGTGTGTGTGTGTCTAAGTCACTTTCACATACTGGGAATGTTTTCAGTTAGAGCCGCAAACTAATACTCTACCTTTAATCTCCTAATAGTGATGCTACGTTACTCTGGCTAAAAATAGTTACACACATTATTTAGCTGCATTTACTGTTCAATTTTCAGGATTTTTAAAAAGTAAAATTCTTATAAAATTACATTTTAACGATTATTTATTTATTATTTTTAATTTTATAATTAAAAAACGTTTGTTGCTGTATGAAAGCACATTTAAACCAATTTTATTATTCAGTACTTAACATTAATTGAATCAAGACACATTTTCACATTCAATATCTAATTTTAAACCAGTTTGCGTGACACTATCCTAAACCTAAACAGGATGGACGGGAATCAGCCTGGTTACTCAAGCGAGGTTGCTGAACACACATCGGTCTACTGGTAGCAGGTTAATTGATAAGGGTGACCCAAGAAACGATTACCAATCACAGAGGTTAAAAGGGTGCTGTCAATCATTTGTCCTCTTGACCTGAATGAACACAGGTTGGAAGCTTGCATGGTCAATCTCTGTGTAATCTAGCCTATGGCAGAGATAGCTAGGCTGCTATTAGGTCAAACATGTCATTCCGTAGATATCCTTATATGATTATGCTGTAGGCTCCATAGCTGCAGAAGGGACAGCAACGCCGGGCAGCATCAGCATCCCATTACCCCGGGACAACAAAGGGTCACGTGGGGTTAGCAGAATTCGGCATGCGCCTCCCCTTGTTCACAGGACCAGCAGTGCTCAGGACAGGAGGTCACCTAATCACCTTGCCGAGCCATCTCCAAGGGAGGAAAGGGGAAGCGAGAGGTAGGGGGTGGAAAAAAATCAACTTTAAATTTGCAGCGATGAAAAATCAATAAAGCAGTAATTGCTTGGCTTATCACCGTGCAATGAAACAAATTGGGAGGAGAAGGAAGGGAAGGAGAGGGCTGGCGTCCATGCTGCACGCCAGGTTTTTTTTTGGCTGCAGTGTGTGGAGCTGAGCATAGCACCAGAGAGAGAGAGAGAGAGAGAGAGAGAGAGAGAGGGACGAGAGAGAAAGAAAGAGAGAGAGAGAGAGAGAGAGAGAGAGAGAGAGAGAGAGAGTGTAGTTTGGGCTTCAGTGGGCCAAGACAAGGAAAAAAGGTCTCCTTGTGATAATTAAATCTTCCCACACTGATTTTCTGCCAAATTTATTTCCCCAGGGACCATAACTCTGATTCAGTGCTTACAAGCCTTGCATAACTAATCATTTCAAGGTGGGGGGAACCACAAACCTGAATGAATTGGGAGGAGAGAGGAGAAAATAAAAAGAGAGATGGCTAGACCGAACGTGTGGCACTATTCATCTCTAAATCAATCATTATTTCGGCAGGACAAAAATCAGAAAGAGATAAGATAAGATTCTGTTTAAAACACAGCTTTAAGTGAAGGCGTAATTGATTGTCAATGCACAAAACATCCTTTAATTCCTGGAACAAATAGAACCCATAAAGCCAATGAAGTGTCGGTTCAATATTCCTCTGACTATTCCGGCATGATTGTGTTGAACATAATAACACAACAAATAAGGCCATTTATCTGAAGTAACGACAGGAGATGAGGCTTACTACACTAATCAATATCGAATCGATACAAACCAGATTTTCTTACATCAAAATCACTGAGACAGATCTTTCTTCAGCGCAGAGTGCACAAGAGCAATACAGTGCCTCCCTCGAGCCCTGAGGTAGATCATATAGCCGGTGGAAAGAATACAGTTAACAAAAAGTATAAAGCTCTACCCTGAGAGAGGATGCTGGGAACTATAATTATAGCTTGGTATAATTCAGACACTCTCCTTATTGAATCCTCATGTTTTAGTTAATGTGATGAGATCATGGACACCAGATCACTCGTGTTTACCAGCAGATGAATTTTACCGCTTGTCCTTCAAGTGGCAGCCTGAGCAGCGGCGATGCTGATCGGCGAGGTAGCATGGCACGCCACACCATGGCCCCAGTAATTAAAACATTTAAAGCAGAGCCAGCCCCCCTGTGCTCCCGGGGTGTGATATGGGGGTCACGCGCCTGTAGATTCTAATTTGTGCACCATTTGTATTCATGACAGGCACGTGCTAAATATTTAACAGCAGCCCGGCAGGAGTTTTGTATTGTTAGGCTTTCCAGGTCAAATAATTTGATTTCAAGGCAGATTACATTAAGCGTCAATGTCCAAGCCACCACTCTCACTTGCCTCTCATTTCCTGTCTTTTATTACAGCCGAGATAGGCCAGAACTGAAGGGATATGGCTCTGGATTATACAAGAGCTTGTTATCCGTGGATTAGTTATTATTTTCAATTAGAAAAGGGATCACATCGTTTATTATGGACGAACACACCCACACCGTTATTGTATGCAGACGCTAGCATGCAGAGCGGAAATTTTAGCTGACTGACAAATTGTTTAGTAGAGCATGTAATCACAACTAACAAGAGACATATGTATGTATGTATATATATATATATATATATATATATTTATGACGTTGCGGGTATATGCACCTCTAACGATATTTCACTTATATTGATTTGACTGAGGCATCCTACAGTCGGTGAAGATGTGTATTCTGTATTTATGTTGAACAAGTAAGGCAAGAAACCAAATCCAGACATTTTCTGTTTCAGCCCAGGCCCTATGGTGATTGACAACAGAGCTAGTTAAACGGTGATGAGGCGTTAATGGATGCTAGGTCGAGGAAGTGAGGAGGGGGAGAGTGAGCAGGAGGGGGTCTGCGGCTGAATATTTAATGGTCATATAATTCCTGAACAGAGACACACACAGACAGGTACACACCCAACCCATGACCTGTCCTACACACCGCGTAATTAGGGAAACAGTCCTTTCGTTTAACTGCCAAAAGAGCAAACGGTAGGTATATATTCCCCTAATGATATGGGTTAAAGAGCTATTATACGTCTCATTAAAATATATGATCTCCCAATCTGGTGGTGGTTTGAGGTAATGGGGACAGAGCAGCATAAGGGCTAAAATACCATCCGCAGGCTATAGGCTAGTGTCCAATCCATATCTGCATAACTCTGTGTGTCGGAGAGTGTCTGCATAAATAAAAATATGTTTCTGTCAGTGCCTTATGAACGACACATGAACGAGGGTGTGGGGATAAATTGGGGTTATCAAGCATTTGACACCAATTTTCATGTCAAGTGGTTGATGTGTTAATTTTCTCCTAAAATAGGCTGGACATGAAGTATATAAAGAAAAGCAGGAGGAATTAACACAAGGTCTTAATAAAGCCTTAAACACACACACGCACACACACACACGGTGGATGGATACCCAACCCGAGCCCAACGGAACCCGACAGACCGGGCCGGTTTCGGACAGATATTTAGAAATGATGTTCAGTGTTCGGTCACATCAGTGCGATAAGGCATTGAACATTTTGAATTTAAAACAGCTTATTATGTAGGTGCGCGTCTGTGTTAACGTGCGCTTGTTGCCCCGTGTGCGCTGATGCGCTCATCTGTTGACATTTCCGAATGCCTTCCTACAGTTGCTTTATAAAAGCGGGCTTTCCACACAAACAAATGTACATGTGTCATTAGTATTAGAAAAAAATGAGATTTGAACTGTGTCGGGCTCGGACATAAATATCTTAATGCCTGTCGGGCTCAGGTCGGGTTCGGTTACTGCTCTGTTGGACACGGGCCGGGCTCGGACAGAAAAATGCGGCCCGATCCACACTCTAACACACACACACACACACACACACACACACACGTAATGGAGACATCTCTCTTTCTCATCATATTTTAAATTCTCTCACTTAATTTCTCGCCATCAATCCCAGTTGGACGGGAACATCTTGTAATCTTTGAACTGACATGCTTCTGAGAAATGAGCAACAAATAAATACATACAATATGATCTAAAATCTGTATTAAAATAAATGATCACATTTACTTTAACAACATGTACCATTTGTATAAAGGGTTAGATAATTACTTGATTAGTGGATCGACAGAAAATTAATCAGCAACTATTTTGATAATTTTAACTAATAAACCTTTTTCATCTAACAAAGCCAAACATTTACTGGCACCAGGTTTTTCTTAAATGTGAGGATTTGAATCCTTGTCATATGTGATAGTAAACTGAATATTTTGGGCTTTAGATTATTCCAGTTGGATAAAACAAATAATTAGAATACGCAATCACGACGGGTGCTGGGATATAATATTTGGCATTTTTCACTATTTAAAATATATAAGTTTTATATATCGAGAAAAAAGATGCAGGTCGATCAATAATAGCAATAATTACATAGTTACATCCCTATATGTTTTTTTTACTTGTGCTGACTTGTTTTCATATCTTCCAGTTTAATAACAACGTGACCAGCACATTGGTTGGTAACACATCTGGATAGATGTCACAGGTTGTCGTATTTATCGTCAGTTCAAAAAAAGACAAACATTAAAAAACAACATGAGGGAATTTAACAAAAAAAATGGGAGGAAGCACTACTTGGATCTGACTGTAATGAGACACAAAGCAGGGTCTCCTGATCCACAGGTAGGTAAGTATGTTTCGGTAGGGCTGCTAGATTATGGAAAAAAAATCCTAATCACAAATATTTTTTGTCAATATTGAAATCACGATTATTTCACACGATTACTCATCGACTTTTAGTTCAGTTTTCTTGCAATTATTGAATTAAAAAAAAGTTAAACAGTTAAACAAATAAACCATGAAACACCTTGAACTGTGAAATTTCCCTTAATACTGTACTTTTCCCATTTGAACTTTTCTTTTTTCATTCAGAACACAAGACAAAATAAGAGTTAACTTGCAAGACGTAATGTGCAAAATAATCGTTTTTTCTCGATTACTCACTTCGTTTTTGTGATTAAAAATTTGATTTATTGCACAGCCCTATGTTTAGGTCGGAAAGAGATTCATAATGTTGGTAATTTGATATATTTAGTTTAACATCCAGCCCTACATACAGTACCACCACACACAGCTACTCTGGTTATACATTGCCTTGAGTACAGTGCCAGCTGACAGTACAGTCCACACAAACAGACTGTGTTACACTGGCAGTCAGTCCGTCTTATTATAGCTGGACACTCACTATGTTAGCTTAAAGCCTCCTGGGCACACAAATAACATCTCTCAGCTTTAATAGCCTAAACAAGGCATGCAACTAACAAAGGAACCATCCTCCCCTCTCATATTCACACCCTTTCATATCACTTGTTTCCTTTTTCAACCACTAGCATCATCTGGATGCCCTTAACCAGAGAGCCAAGCACTCTTTAAGTGGAGACTACTTTGTTAACTGATGACCACAGGGTCAGTTATTGATCCTCTCCTTCTCTTACGCTCGGTAAACCCTGCTGATAAAACCTCTATTCTCGCAGGGCTCCGCAGTATGCAGGCACAGTTTGCTACAATAATAGCTTGCATATCATAGCATTCACATGAATCAGATCTCGGTAGTTCGATTAGGGCTAAACTAACTCAAACACATTGCCAGTCTAGGATGTGAATCTATTTACGAACGAGGAGTGTAGGTGGTAGTGTTCTTCACTTCTCCCCTCCATTCTCTTTAAAGGTTTTCTCATTTCAGTTGACTTAAGAGTTCAAGTGTAAACTTTTTAGTTGTGTTGACCTCTAAGAGGCCCTGCAGGGAATACGGAGACCCTTGGTGATCTGCTGTTTAGCAGCAGCAGTGGCCCACCTCCTCCATTTTAGTTGTGCTGGAAGGAAGGCCAGAAGAGGATGGAGCTGGATGACTCTGCTTGTGTCTATGTGAGTGGATGTGTTGTTCATATGTATTGTGAAGGTGCCACTGGCTTCTCCCGCTACCAAGGCAAGGGCAAATCATCAGGGCCGCTTTGTCAAGCCTCTCTGATCTCCTTTTGTGTCCCTGTGCAGGGAACAAAATTATCGTCCTCGAAGCCAGCGCCTGCACAGCATGCTGTGTTGCACCGCTCTACTACACAATCAAGCACCAAAAACTTATTTCACACAAAACGAATGGATCGGGGGATGAGGGAGCTTTGAGCAAAGCAGTCAACTGAATCCAAAAAGAGGCAACAGTGCAGTGTGAACTTAGCTTAAGAAAGCTATTTGATTGGGAGACTTGCTCTGTTGCCCCAAGCAAAGTACTTAGTCATCACTTTGGCAATGCTTCCACACAGAGAAGAAAGAAGCAGGAGAAGGAAAAGAGTAAGAAAGACACAGAAGAGGGCAGGAAAGAGGTGGAAATGGTTGATGAGGACAAATGGAGGTGGGAAGAAAGAAGGTATGTGAGACAGAAAGTAGGAGGAGGAAACAGACAGACAGAGCGATAAGACCAAGAAAAATGAATAACATTAATGTGAGAATGGTGGAGAGGCTAAAAAAAAAGAAAAAAAAAAGGAATATATCCTTCCCAGAACTGAGGGGACCAAAGCAAGAGTGCAGGGCTAATTAGTTTCTGATGACTGGACTTTCATTTGGCTAAAAGGTCAGCTAACTTTAAAGGTCACAGTGCCATGCCTGCTCGATGCACAAAAAGAATGACACAAAAAAATTGGAGAGAGAGAATCCAGCGATATAAAAACACTCACACTAGAACAAATTATGCTACTACACATGCCAATTTGTACATGTACACACACACACACACACACACACACACACACACACACACACACAGAGGGCGGTTGATAACAGCACATTTGATATTCTCATTTATGAGCAAGGACCAGGGTCATTATTCTATCCAAGGACTTTTACTGCTAGCATATCCACTACAAATTACTCTTGACTTTATTTGAATGTGTATCGATATAATCTTTGTGTGTACGTGTGTGTGTGTGTGTGTCTGCATGTCATATGTTGGTTGTAGTATTGGCAGAGGGGGGTAAATTTACTGCCTGCAATGATAAGCACATTTCTGCCTACGTATCTTTATGTAGATTACAGACGTCTTAATATAAACTAAGGAGCGTAATCAGCATCAGCAAGTTCATGTTTAGATGTCGCATTCTTGTTTACAAGACAACGGCGCTTACATGAATCCCTTGATGTAACCATATTGGATGTGTTTAAGTGTGTTACATCACTAATGTTGCAGAGAGGGCACGGACTGCAAAAATACTGCAATGCCTGACACATGAAACACGAGCATAGGCGGGGCTTTACATAAACTAAATATACACAAACATTTTTGTTGTTGCACTCACACATTCACATTCATGATGTGAAAGCTTTATAAAACCTGTTAAATTGCACACATTACTCGTTAGCCTTTTTGTTTTTATCAGATAAACATGCTCCAGCTGATTTAGGACAGAAGTTGTGCAACAGATGTCTTATAGGCAACAACACGTTTTGGTATTTTGTGCTCCCGCTCCTCAAAAGGTAATTTTGCTAGTGGCTACTTGATTGGAGAACAAAATATAAAACAAAGCTAACTTGATTTATTTCATTATTTCAGTTCAGCTATCTTGCCAACAACTTTGATGTTGCACTTTTTTTTGTTACATCTTTTATGGTTTATGTTTTTTGTTTTCCTTTGTGTGTTGTCAATTCAGAACTTCTACAACTAGTTTGGCGTTGGTGTCAAATTCCACATGTTGGCTCTACGACAGACCCACACGTATAACTCACCATCCTGTAGTTTCTTCCGCGCCTCCTCCTCTCTCTTGGCTACTTTGGCCTTCAGCACCTCGTCTGTCTTAGCTGAAGAGAAAGACAGGAGACGGCAGCGTTAGGAGCAAAGCAGAACTTTTGGAACATCATAATGGTTTTATTATAGAAAACATTTAGAGCATGTTTAAAGATACATTGAGATATTAAGGAATTGATTATTATTCATGATATATGATAATATATGTTCTGAAAATAAGACAAATAAATAAATTGACCAGTTTTTATTTAAATTTGACGATCCCATTTAAAATAAATAAATAAAAAAACATTTGTATGCGCAAGGAACAACAGTTATTTCTGTGGGAAATACTGTTATTTGATAGTCATCACAATGGAGATTACTAGAGAACACATCACTGGATCAACAGTAAGCGTGCAAATCAACAAAAATATGAATCATGCCTTTATTCCTTTCTCTACCAGACAGCACCCTTCTCTGCTTTCCCTTCATACCCCTGTGAAAATCATTGAGTCTTCCTGAGAGCTGTTTATCGTCTCGGCATAATGAAAAGCTTAAGAGAAAGTGAGGCTGCGGGAGTAAACACTCGTCAGGGCATTTTAAGCATCTCTCATCGTGAGCCGTGTTGTCTTGGCTCCCTTTTCCTCCGCCTTTCCCCCTGAATAATCAAGATGTTAAGCCACATTAAAAAATATAATGCCGTGTATGGCAGGACTATCAATACTGCTTCTGAATTAATTACATTTCCGTTGCGGCGCATCATTTATTTTGCAGCGTTAAGGCCTCGGCGGAGCCATTCGCCTTTATTGCTATCTCACTTGGTTGATGAGTGAGCTATGTAAAATTGAGTCTCCAATATCATTACACTTAATGAGTTTAAACTTAGAGAAAAAAAGAGGGAGAAACAGAAGACGAGAGCGAGCAGAAGAGAGAGAGAAGGGGGTGGGGGGGGGGGGGATGAGAGCTCTGCACTGTTTTGGGGAAGTTAATACAATATAAGAGTGGGTGTAAGTGTTTGTGAGCGCTTACAGAATTTTTGTTAGGGCACAGCTGTGGGCGTCCGAATGTGGTTTATTTATTTACATTTCTGCATGTGTGCGTTTTGTGTACGTTCCTCGTTTTGTGTCTCTTTTTGTGTTTTGTGTTGTGACTTGGTGCTAGACTTTGAACTGAGAGCAAGTACGTTAGATAAAGATACAGCACATACATCGCATGCATGCGCGTGCATGCGTGCGTGTGTGTGTGCGTGTGTGTTTGGATGCAGAAGGCCATGGGTTGCGCTAGTCTCTCTGTGACTGCGCTGCTGTTTTTGTTCAGTAATTGGCGTAGACAAAGAACCGTCACACTGCTGTTACGGGTGGTTAAATCTGGAGGTTCCACATCTTTACTAACAATGACTCTACATGGATGACTGAACCTTCCTCTACCTCCCTCAGCTAGCGTGTGTGTGCGTGCATACGTGCGTGTGTGTGTCATAATTTAGTAAGTTTGTGTTTGTACCAAAAACTAAACCATGGGCTGCATCATCCTGCATCTCTTCACAACTACATTCATGACTTTTCTGTTTGTATGCACAGATGTGTATTTGTGTTTGTGCACACTTCCCTCTTTGCTCGGGGCTACCGAGAGGCAGGTAGGAGATGGAGCAGTATTGTTGGTGTGATGGAGAGGGGAGGGAGACAGGGGAGAAAGAAGAGGGCAAAAAAGGGAGATAGGCTGATAGATGGGGGCCATGTAGGAAAAAGGAAGAACTGACAGCGAGGGGAAACAGACAAACAAGCAGAAATAAGAGGAAAAGCATTGCCTGCGTGCACACAAACAACATGAGTGATTTGTCGCCTCTTTTTGTTTGCATGTTTATCCTCCACCTCTATCCCTTCATCCCTCCCCCAACAGGTTCTCTTATCCTCTCGCTCTGTCTTCTCTCCTTCTGTTTTGCCCTCTCCCACCCCTCCCCATTGTTTTATGCTTTCTCTTGCTCATCTCTCCAGTACACTGTGCCTGGGGGCGATAGCAGCAAATCAAACTGTTTATCCATCTCTCATCAGTGCATGGCCTCACGGGGCTCATGCCCCCTCAAAACAATGAAAGTAGGCCTGAGCGCTGAGCCAGGGATACAATTTAATGACATCAATAAAGAGCTCAGCTTTTAAAAAAAAAAAAAAAGATAAACTACAAAAAAATACATTACAGCAACACTTTGCTGCACTATCATGAAAAGCATGTTAACATTACAGTTGCATATAAAAAGAATTAAGCCTCACAGCTGTAGCCATCTAGAAATATAGGCATGTCGGTGTGCAGAGGCTGCTTATTGGAAGTATATTTCTTGGCAACTTAGTGGCTCCAGTTCATTGTAGGATAATTCTGTGATGGACTTTTATTAAAGCGGGTAATAAACGGCCGGGTGTTGGGGAGAGGAGAGGCCTTTCACTTCATTTAGACTTCGTTCAGTCTTGGCTGCAGGGGCGGAGGGAAAGAGGAGGAATGGCAGCAGGAAGGGGCGGCGAGCGTCAGTGAAATCGCATTGTGATTATGAGTGTAATTGCAGCTCAGGGGCCCAGGGGCCATGTAGCTCTGATGGCGCTAGAAGATGTTTTATGCACAGCAACAGAGAGAAGAGAAAGTGAGAAAGAGAGAAAGAGGGAGAGTGGGAGGGAGCAGCAGCCTGCCAGGATGTTGGCAATTGTTTTGTTACAGAATCTCCTCTTCTACCTCTTTTCTCTTCCCTTCTTTTTTTTTTTCCTTTCTTCTCCTCCTCCCCCAACATCCTCCTTCACTTTTCTCTTCTACTCTCCTATTCTCTTCTCTCCTCCTCTCTCTTCTCGTCTGTCCTCCTCCCTTGGCAGGATTAGCTGGGTCTCGTTAGAGGGGAAATGTAATAATGCACCCACCAGGTGGAATCAGGCCCGCTCCATTATCAGCCGGGAGATGGATGGGCCTTGTAGGGCCGGCGGGGGCCACGCACGCACGCAATTTAGATTCAATAAACTGGCAAAGCAAGACCCCCAATCTGATTTATCTCTTACACGCCGCCAATGCTTGCTGCTACGATGCTGATTCCCTATTACCACTCAGAGAAGGACTATTCATTGGATGTAAGGCACGGCAGTCAGAGAGGCTTGTAAGGCCCCCGGGACAGCAGCAAAACAGATACAGCTGAGGGTTAATACGTTTACACACAGATAAGCAATTAAATCCAAGGCTGAGGTGAGTTATAGAGTTATTAAGGAGGGATTGGAGGGGGAGAAGGGAGGGACAGAGGGTGAGAAAAAGAAGAAGAGAGATGTTATTCAGCAGGAGTGTGGTAGCTTAGGTCTTAGGCCGGTACAGTAAGTATTAGAAGTGAGAAAGGCTACTATATTATAGAGTTCGGGAGGTGAGAGTACAACAGAAGAGCAGCAGTCTGTCCATGTTGTTCAATAAACTCAATATAATACTTACAAATTAGCAATGCTGAAGACAGAGGTCAACAGAACAGTTATCCACTTAATCTCTGTGTGTTTGTGAGTGAGTGTGTGTGTGTGTGTGTGTGTGTGTGTGTGTATATATATATATATATATATACCAGGACATGTCTTCATGTCTAAATGTAAGTGGGTATATGTTGGCATAATAGGCATATTCATATCCACTGTATACCTGACTATGAGTGTGCAGAACATTTGAGTGTGTGCATTCGTGTGAGCTGCGGTGATGTTAGCGGTGTTGGTAGTGGTGGGTGTCATTCAAGTCCAGCCGCCAATCAAAGTGAATCTGAATGTCAGCAGGAGAGGAGGCGTGATAAATCAGCCTCACACCCGACGACAAACAGAATATTAGAGGCAGCGCAGCGCCATTGGAAAAATGTCCCTTCCAATCAGCCGAGCAGTTTACAGTGAAGCTCAACAGCCGCGCCTCCGACCAACACTGAATACCAGAGAGACAGATAAGACAAAAAAATAAATAAATAAGAGACATGGTTGGAAGACAGACAAACAGACCTGTAGGCACACTGACAAATAACAGCCCTGACAGGCAGAAAGACGAGACAAAGAAACATAAGAACACAATGGGGCAGAGAGGACAGACAGGTAGGCACACTAACTGACATTTAACAGGCCTGACAGAAAGACAGGTGGAAAGACAGACAGAAAACTGCTGGGCAGACAGACTGACAACTGAATAGTTGGGCACATCGATATATTGCTGCAGCAACGATATTGCAGTGCATACAAGTGCCAAAGTGTTCTGTGAAGGAATGAAATGTAATAAGATAAATTGGGCCCATCACCATAAAGATGTTTTCATGATTTTAAAGATATACAGTATTACTGATAAATTATTAGATTATTTACATATCATATGTTGCTTTTTTTGGCACGTAACTTTAAACTAAGTGAAGAAGTCAAAACATCTACATCTGTTAGTTGGCAGCCATGAGAATAACATTTGACATCATAACTAATTGTATTTAAACATTTAGGCTGACACCACAAATCCATCCAAGCACGATGAGTGCAAAGTCATAAACGAATGCCATTCAATGTCATAAACATATATTTTGGATGCTTTGACTGGTCTGGCGTGGTATTAAGAAGGCTTCAAATGCCACAAAGAAATAATGGACTCTTTGAGAAAGACCCAGTTCCCGCTTTAGGTTGTTATCAAAGAATGGCCAAAACCTACACCAACATGAAGCATACAATACCATTACACAGCTTTCTTTTTACAAGGTTGCGAAACTAAACTTTACATTAAGTGTAAGGCAAGTATGGATTTATAGATGAAAGTGCTATGATTGAATTGACCAGGTAACTGAACAACTGCAGCAGTTAACCAGCCTAATCAAAGATATTCCAATGCAAATTCTTTTCCAATATCATTTGGCCTTAGTGGACAAGACAGACAGGACAGATGTGATACAGTAAATGGTCAAATAAAAGCTCAACTTTGCAGCTCTACAGCACTGATACTCCACCAATAAGAAGCACTTCAAATTATGATGCATTTCTTTCCGCTGTCAGGGAGTTCAAAAATAATGTGGGATGATCATCATCAAGTTTGAGGTAAAAATGAAACACCATGGTACCCACTTTGTACTGGTACATTACTTACAGGTTCCATGTGAATTAGATAAAAACTACCCAATGAATAACACTGCATCTGAACTGATAAATGAATAAATCTTCCTTATCTGACCAGGGAATCGTACCGATACAGTACAGATTGATACAGTATTTGCTCAAAGCTTCAGCTTCTTCAGGTTAAAAAGGTGGACCATGAGACAGAAACACACAGTATCTGATGGAGCAAATGTGATGTTGTAGAAATGTACAGCAGGTGTACCGGTTACATGGATCACGGGAAGAAGCAACATCCGAAGCAGCCACTAGGTGGCATAGCACACAGACAACACAAGCGTGAGGCTCCAGCCAAGGGCTTGCTTTTATATACATTTAAAATGCAGGTGCCTGTGTGTTTGTACAGGACCTTTCATCAACACCAGCTCATCCAGACCTTGTAGCTGTAAAATATAACTTGACTCGGGATATATCACAAATGTACTTACATGCTGATTGGAGGGGCACAGACATAAAGAGCAACATGAATTATTTCAAACATTCAAAAGGCAAGCCTGCTTTACAGTAGCACTTAATGTTTGACATTGTGAAACTTGTATTGGGCCTGATGAAAGTCTCCTGAGAAAAACAAAACAAAAAAAACCACATGAAATTATTTACAAAAGTACCGTATATGAATCAGTGTGTCTCAGCCATAAGAGTGAATTCCTTCAGGCAGAAGAGAGAAGACCTGAACTTGAATGATCTTTATCGCAGGCTGCCCTCTACATCTGTCATGAGGCTGATTTAACGTCAACCCATGAAATATTTACAAACTAAACAATTAGAGAGAGATATCTTACAAAATCAATCAATTATTCATTGCCAATCGTCTGCAAAGCTTTTGTTTTGTTCAACGGCTATATTCTGATGCTGGGGGGGTGCATCAATTAGGGCCTGTACTCCTGTGGTGTTATGGATGCTTCAGAGAAGAGTGATTGCCTAAATGAAGGAGCCAGATGCAAGTTGCCACTACTGCATGCTGACACAGTGTTGTGGTAGATGAGCTTGATAAAAACACTCTACACTATGCTATACATTAGAGGGACAATTTGGATCATTCATCTGAATGTGTGAAGAAATGAGACTTTCCTTACCTACTACGTCAGAACCAACAAGCCAAAACTCTGGAGCTTGCTTATGCAACTTTTGTTCTATACATTTTTGAAAGGGACTCTTAACTTTCGACACCTGGGCTCCATGTTTGTATTTTCCTTCTAAGTGATCATGCTGAGATTGCAGCTGTCAAACTCAAAAAGGTGAGGAATTAAAAAGAGATTGATGTTATTTATAGGAAAAACAGGATGTAACTCTGTCCAGAGTTCATTTTATTTGCAAACTACAAACACAGACTCAAACAATTCAAATTCATATTTTATATACAGTATTTCTCAGTAAAGGCAACATACAGTAGATTAGATGTAAACGTCTTCCTCCGTGTTTACAGTGTATTGCCGAATGTGGTCATGCGGAAAAAAATCTATTTTAGAGCTGAAACAATTGGTCGATCAAAAATGAATCAGTAGCAATGCCCATAATTAATATAGAAAATGCAAAAATGCCAAAACAATTGTTAGTTCCTCTCAAATGAGACAATTTAGTGTTTTGTTGACAGTAGATCTTTGGGTTTTTAACAGTTTTTTTGGCCAAAACAAGCAATTTGAAGCCATCACCTTGGGCTCTGGGAACTTGTGAGCATTTTAAACTATTTTCATACATTGTCCAAGACCAACGATTAATACAAATTATTCTGCAAATTTATTTTTAATAATTTTATTAGTTAGCTGCTTACCTAATATGTTTAGATATTCTAGTGCTTCTTAAAGGGATAGTTCAGATTTTATTAACTATCATTGTATGAGGTCTATAATCCGTGTATTACCCACAGTCGATGGTGGTTGGCACGCCCCCATTTGGAAGAAACAGGCACGGAAGCAATATACTGCTGTGGATGGGGGTAGCAGCTAAACGTATTTTAGCCATCTAAAAAAAAAAAATCATATCATTTTAAGTGTACGCTACATTTTGAATATTTTTACCATGCCATCAAACTGCCCTATTTAATTTTATGTGTGGGATCTGAAGCCGTTTTATGCTCTCGCCAAAGCCACCAGACTCCATTGACAAAAAAAGTAATTTTACCTTGAAGAACACGGGAGTACGGCAACTCCCGTATTTTGCAAGGTAAAAGTACTTTTTTTTGTCAATGGAGTCTGGTAGCTTTGACAACAGCATAAAACGGCTTCAGATCCCCCCATGTAAACTTAAACAGGGCTGTCTGACGTCAAGGTAAAGTTGGGAAATATTCTAAATATAGCTTACACTTAAAATGATAGATTTGTTTTAGGTGGCTAAAATAAGTAAAGCTGCTGCTCCCCGTCCACAGCAGTATATTATTTAGCCTTCGTGCCGGGACTCCTGCCTTTTTCTCTAAACTGGGGGCGTGCCGACCGCCATCTACTATAGGTCATACTGTACACTGACTATGGAAGAGCACCTCATACAACCCCATTTCAAAAAATCTGAACTATCCGTTTAAAGGCTAAGCATTTCCTACATATTTTCGTGATGGCAGAGATGTGACTCCAGTTTCTAAAAGTAATGACTAATAACTAAAAGCTTATCCCCATAAAGACAACACAAAAACAGCTAACTGACTAAAAATGTCTTGGTAGACCAAGACCCTAATGACCAAGAGAGGACAGCCCAACTTTGAGCATCACATTGTCCTGTGTGTAGCAATCCAATTAGGCAGCTTCCTTTAAGTTGTTGATCTGATTTAATTGTCTGAGTCTAAATAAGACATTTAATAATCAGTTCACTCAGTTAGAGTGAAGAATTAGGAAGATCAGTACAATAATCCTCAGCTCACGTTCCAAACCCCTCTGCACCACACACCACTCAGCTCCAGACAACACACTCGGGTCTGAATCTTATTTCCTTTGGGCAAAACCTTGCATAGGAGGTCTAGGGTTAAGAACAGGTTTCACACGTGGGGCAATAAGCAGCTGAGCAGTGGGGTCTTTGCGATGCATGTGGGTGGCTCGGGCCCAGCACCCCAACCTACCCTTTAGACCCAAGGGCGAAAGTGTATCCCCTGACTCTGTGTGCTCACAAAGATGGAGCCACTGACCCTGAACCCGGAGAGGAAAATTTCAGAAAGGGTTGGGAGGAGCAGAGGCCTCCAGCGGTCAGGGAGATCAGAGAGGGAGGTTACTCTGAGGACCACGCAATGCCATAGGCTGCACACACACATGCACACACCTGAGGAATACACACGGATGTCCACAACTTCACATCAGGCATAAGAGCACCTCACACACACATAAGCCTGAGGGGTAAAGTGAAGCCAGCAACAAAGCCTCTATAATGCAGCCACCAGGTCAAACAAAGTTCAACCCTGAAACCTCACTGTGAAACTACAGCATATGTATCATATGTAAATGCCCTCGCATTTTACAGTAGTAGATTAAAATGTTACATTAAAGCGTGTGTTAGCAGTAAAATTACAGATATTTAATTGGTTTGGTCGGAGGGTGGGCATGCCTTTTAGATAAATACAAAAGTTCTGTCATGAGAACTTACTTACTGAGATGAGTAGGTAAGTGCATATCAGAGGTCTTGAGAGGGCAATCAGACCAAATTCATAATGCAGGGATCACATGGTAAAATATTAAGCATCCTGGGGCCTCTGAATGACATCTCACCCTCAACTTCAACCCTGTCATGTCTCCACATGCCACTGTCTCTTTCTTATGCCTCTTTATTCTTTTCTTTATTTCCTTTATGTCCTTCTTTTCTCCTCTGTTATCGTTTGCTAAACACTCTCCTGCTTCTGTGCATCCTTTTCTATCTTGTAACCTTTGAACAGGTTTGTGTGCTAGGTGCTAGAGATACCACGTTAACAGACAAATCCCTTGTAGGATGTTAAAAAAAAATAGGCTACATGCCAGGCTACTTTTTCATGGGTGAAAAAAAGAGCTGCAAATGCTCCGGCTAGACAGTATTTGCATGGTTCTGAAAAAAGAAGAAAAGGGCCCACAACAGTATTGTATTTACAATCAAGGTTCAACATTGCATGGGTTCAGTGTGAAAGGAGTATACAATACGTTTGCATACTGTATGTTAATGTCACAGAATAATCTGTTACCATGCGCTTTGGACTGGTGACAACTTTGTTTGTGTCATTCAAACAGCATGTACATAGCTGTCTCTTGTGGCCAGAGAGTCTGCTCTCACTTGGCATAGGATATTTTAGTAGTTTAAGTAGACAAACCAAATTCAATTGATGTAGCAATAAATTGTTGGTAAATGTCTTCAGGCATTCATGTATACTATATTTATTGTATCTGGGATGTTGTTTACCATGTTTTTGGTGAAGATATTCATGTTGAAAAACCTCAACAGGAATATTTTGCCATATCATGGATGGGGACACATAGGCAAAAGGCAGAGCTTGTCATACATAGGAACACAATAAAATCAAATCAAATTGTGAGTGGTACACAGACGGGAAATAAGCACTCCCTGATAGACTTAATTACCACAACTTTCTTTTTCTGAATAACTATTTGAAGCTACTGGCCATTAAATAAATGCTCATTAGCTGGTCATATTTACCTATATTACTTTATGTGCCTACCTATAACTCCAAAATCAAACAAGGAGGTTCCACATTGCATCATTATTTTCCAGAAAAGTCGCTCAAATTTTAACCCATAATAATCAAACCTTCCTGGTAAGAAGTTGTACATGTGCTGCAATTTCAGAGCAGAAATATTCTTGCGTGTGTGTGTGTGTGTGTGTGTGTGTGTGTGTGTGTGTGTGTGTGTGTATCTGCTCATCTATTCCAATGTGAACGCACTTGAGCGTGTTGTTGAATGGTAGAGAATAGGCTCTGGCTCCCCCGCTGAAAGCCTGTTGGATGCCATTGTGATGGCACACCACTGAGTGTGTGTGTGTCTCATGTGTGTGTGTAGTGGTGGTGGTGGTGGTGGAGGGAGAGATGGGGCTAAGTCTATCAGGACCCCCGCACATGAAAGGTAAACTAGAGCCGCTAATCGCAGTGCTGACACAAGGAGGTTCAGGAGGGCGGCCACTTAGAAAAGAAAGGCAGGAGAGCCAGGACCCTGGCAGCGTCAATAGGGCTCAGCACAACTGACCACATTATAGCAACAAACACACACTGCAGAATAGGCACACAAACTTGGTGGTCCCCGCCTGCTCTTTGGTGTGGACTTCACAAATGGTGGGTCGTGTGTGTGTGTGTGCGTGCGTGCGTGCGCGTTCATTTTCTTTGATAGGTTTTTACAAATTCTGTAAAGACAGCCCAACATTACCGGCAATGTATTTGAATACATTGTTTGATTTCTTTTCTTTCTTAAAGAAAGAAAAAAATTAATATGTGATTGAACTCCAAAATTACACACTCCGAGGGACAAGGTGACTATCTGTGGGCCTGATAACAAGGCTCAGAAAGAACATCAAATGCAGGTGAGAGCAAAGAAATAAATAAAGCAAAGCGTTACAAAATTCATACAATTTCAGGGACATATTTGGCAATTAACGCTAAAATGTCAGCCCATGAGAAAAGATGAAAGAAACAGAAAGACAGTATGCATGAGAGAAGGAGAGGGCAGGCTGAGAGTGGCACCGGGGAAATGGGGGAAACGAGGGAGACGGCCTGGCCGCAGGAGGAGTAAAAGCACAGGGTGAAGAAAGAGTGAGGAAGATTGGGCAACCCCCCTCGAAGGTAGCGTTGTGCACTCCCTTCTCTCTTCCCTCTTTCACATCTCTTAATGCTTATTTTCATCACTTTGCTTAAAATATTGATAATCAATTAGCACTACGTCTGTTTTGCTACAGAATCTGTGTCACGGTCTATCACTCTGTCAGAGCCAATTCACCACTCATTCAAAGTTCATTTTTCCTTGGCGGCTCTGTGCCTTTGGAGGAGTCATTACGCGGGGAACATAGCCCGGGGTGCAATCACCTATTCTCTTTCATTACTGGGGAGATGGAGAAGGTGAGAGAGATTATTAGAACTTTGGAATGATCACAAAGCTCCACGCCGCCTGTCAGATCCCCCCTACGTGTAATTCATCTGGCCTCACTCCCTCCTCCTCTCCCCCTTCCCTCCTCCCCCAGCCTCAGCCAGGGGTTTGGCCACAGACATTATTCATGAACATCTGCAGCGCGCTGAATATTCCACAGCCTCCGCCGTGATGAAAAGGGAGCTGCCCCTTTGACTTGAAAATTAACATGCCGGCACAGAGATTATGGACGAGCCGTTTCATTCCAAGCCGAGCTGGGCCACGCTGAGACCGGCCGAGCTGACGGTACAGACTGGGCTGAGAGAGGCAGAATAAACGGGAGAGGTGCAGAATTTCTTGTAATGATTAGGTGTCCATTTCAGTGGGTAACGGGGGAAATAATCAAGTTAATAAAAGTAATTTATTTCAGCGCAATGAAAGTGACCATGGTGCAGGTGCACAAACACGAACGGTCACACATCCAAACACGTACTCAAATCAGACATTACTAGTAGAGCTGTGATATGGTTGCATCAGTGGTGGACTTACAACTTCCAACAAGTCTTACCAGCGGTAACCATTATGTCAGGTAGAATTTCACAGACATAATCTGCGAAAAAAAGTGCTCTGATTAATGTGAGAAGGGCCAGGCTAAGACAATTCTTTGTCTGTACATGATAATGTGACATCAGAATGTCACAGTTGCAGCTTCAACTAATTTGTATTTGAATTAATTATGCAATTAGCAAAATAGTTGGGAGATTAACTTCCGGTCGATTGATTAATCAACCATTCCTTGCAGCTTTATAGCTTTATTTTAAAGACTGGTGGCAAACCTGAAGCTAAAATGTTTCTCAGTAAACATCTCATTGCACCCTCTCACCTCTGTGCATCTCTCTCTTTCATTCTCGCCTGGGCGTCTCTACATGAAAGCCCAGCCAGAGAATGGAGACTCTTCCTCTCACACACCAGGAGCACCACTGCTGGAGAGACGCCAAGCATCCTCCCTCTCCCTCTATTACTGTCTATCTCATGTATGTGTGTGCTGTCCCTCGCAAACCTCCCTGTGTCCTCATAGACACACAGTGGACTATGATGTGCCTCACAAAGAAATAATAATAATAATAATAATAATAATAATAAAAAAAAAGGAAGGAACACTCACAAGTGTGATTAGCCCCTTGTTGAGAAGCAATTATTAAAAGTTATTGAAATTATAAAAAATCTGGTCCTTATTTTCCTAGTTTTTGCCTAATGACAATCGGTTTAATATATTTAAACCGTGCCTTTTACTGAGGCTCACTGTTTTACGTACTTCTGGATTGCAAGAGGTACTGCTAGATTTAAGCCAAAAACACAATTTATACACAGTTATAAGACTATTATAAGATCTTCCTACACTTGCAGGTGTCTACGACTTGCATAATGTGTGGTATGAAATATGTTTACCTTCCAAGAGTTACTTGGAAGGTAAACCATTCGCATTTAAAAATGCAATTTCACAATTACGGCTAAGAATTTCAAATCAACCTCCTCACAGTTATTAAAAATCCATATACTACATATGTGGATGCAGGACACAACAGAGACAGAAATAAAGGAGAAAAAAAACAAGAAATATAAGCAGACAGACATGCTGTTGAGAGAGAAACGGGGGGGGGATAGACTTTAATGGGGAGCAGTTGGAAGGTTCTGACACAGCAGAAGTGGGACTTTGCGCTGCCTCTTGTTGATTGTAAATGGCAGAGCAAGTTTACTCTGGCAGTTGGAGCAAAAATGGAGTCTGACAGCTTTGTCAGGGAGTTTGAGTGGCTCAGTGGCAGGGCAGGAATCGGGATGATTCCATCCCCTTTCATCTCCAAATCGCCGATGTTCACTCGGGAAACCTAAAAAAAAAAACACTAAAAAAATAATAATAAGGGGAAAATAAAACCAGCCTGGCATAGGTTTGGGATGACAAGTGGGTTTTTTTTTCGAAACACTTGTCAAAATGGAACAGAGAAATAAAAAGATGAGCAAAGAATCAGAAAAATGCCAGACCAAAGTCTGAAAGAGCTGGATGTAGAACAAACATGTCAGGAGATGTTAGCACTCTCTCCAAAAGACACCAATATTAATAATCCTAGCACTCAGTCCCACCTTTCCTCTTGTTACCCCTCTTTGTAAATTATTTTACAACACATTGCTGCATTACAACCCAGTCAAGATCTTGACCTCTATGTTTCCTAACTGCAGCCTCTTAATACAAGTCTGGGCATTTCTGCAACCTTTGCCAATATATGAGACTTCCATTATAACTTTCCTAAATATATGGCAGCAACTTTATGTGCACTCCCAGCCTATTTATGTTCCCTTTTCTATTTCATAAACAGTCCTCTTCTCAAACTCTTTACTTTTTCTTAGGGAGAGTCTGAGAGAAGACAGCTCAGAAACGTGAAGACAAGTCTATAGCCTGTGTTTGAGAGGAGGGATTGACAGAATAAAGGAAGCTTTACTAGCACTGCTTTGCACTGTTACACTCCCATAGCTTTATCCCTGTGATCCCGTCTACCTCTATCTACTTGCCTCGTTTTGATTTTCTTTTTCAATTTACAGGATTTGTTTCTGTGTGTCTGACAGCGAGGAGGATGAGGTATAAAATTAATCTTTATCCCGGTTTTGTTGTGTTTCCTCCTCCTTGACAATGCATGTCAGTAATTAGCCGGCCAGTTTGGTTTCAGGCTTTTCAGTGGGTGCCTCCGTTTGCCAACTTTCGCCTTTTGTTCTTGCCACACAATACCGCCCACTCGCCCTCGTTGTCTCTCTCCTCTCTGCTCCCTGCCTCACACCCACACAGGGCGTTACACAATCTATCCAAATGTGCTTCGCTTTAAAACCCCATTACTTAGCCCCTGTTGTTTCGTTCAACACAATTAAAAGAACAGGTCCTTCATGAAAATTCAGATAGCCTCGCTCATTCACTCCCACCCTCCTCTCCTTCACTCTCTCTTCTTCTGTGGTTCAGCGCTGGCCGAGGAGTTACTGTGAACAGGCCAGCTTAGTTCCCCTAATTCCCTAGGTTTTGTTTGCATATAGGCTTAGTTTGGTTCCATTTGAAACTACTCAATGCCATGGCTCATCCCCTGGCTGTAACCAGACCAGTGAGCAACTTTAAAGATCGGCCAGCCAAATGGAAACGGGGAAGTCCACACCCACACACACACCCACACACACACACCCCTGAAGAACCCGACAAGGTTAAAGGGCACCAGCATTGTTATCTCTCCAAGTACTGACACACTTCAAAAGGGTGAAAAACTTGAAGGCTTTTCCAGTAATGACTACCTGGTCGGGTTTTGGCAGAAGGTCTGCTGGTAATTTCAGGCTCTGGCCTTCCACACAAGCGTGTAAGCCCTGCAGGATGGGCTTAGTTCAAAAGAAAGTCAGGTAAATGAGAGACAAGGCTAATGGTCAGTACTGACCACAAGGTTGCTGTCAGGTAAGTATCGAGATGGAATAGACATGTCTAATTTCAGAGAATTATCCCTCAAGTTGCAAAATAACGACATGTCTCATGAGGTTCGTGCAACAACTTTTGCATGTATCACTCGCTCATAAATACACAAAATTGACACTTTTAGAATTTAGACTCAAGTAGATTAATCAATTAGTCGAAACTAACCAGCAACTATTTTGATTATGACTAACCATTTCAGTCATTTTAAAATGACTAAAGCAGAAATACCAAACATTCCCTTCTCCAATGTGATGATTTGCTGCTTTTCTTTGTCCTATGTTATACTAAACTTAATTTCTTTGGTTTTCGGACTGTTGGTTGTACAAAACAAGCAATGTGAAGATGCCACTTTGGGCTTTTATTACATTTTTCACTGTCTTCTGACATTTTGTAGACCACACAACTAATTAATAGAGAACGTTCTCAGTAGATTATTCGATAGTGAAACTAATCATTAGTTGTAGCCTGAAAGTCTGCCAAATTATTTTAGTGAATCTTTTCTGGCACGATCATTTCTGGCATCTAACATCTTGGTTAAGTTTAACATTGTATTGTGCTGAATTAAAAAATCTAAATGATCTTCCAAACCACATCCATTAAAACTGGAAGGCAATAGATTAATCACTTTCTAACAAATTGCAGACAACTGGTCAGAACAATGATGCAAAACTCAGTGACAAATATCCATAATTAAAAGTCTTACTTTGCTAAACACGGCACAGTTTTCAAACCATGAATGTCTTATTTGATTACGTTTAACATTTACTTAGCACAAATTAAAGCAACAATCAACTTAATGCTTGGTCATTGTGCTTCTAGTTAAATGGTTTAATGGAGTTATGTCATGAAGTTTACTAACCATCTGAGACACACACAGGCCTGTATTTAGCAAGTGGTCTGTGCCTGTGTTGCAAAGTGGAAAGGAGGTCAACACTGCCCACCAAATGACAAGTATGAGGCTCTGGGAGTCGTCCCAAGTTGTAGACAGCTCCATAATTCACACTGGACATTCGCATTGCCAGACCTATCTCCACAGCGCTTTGGAGTAAGGTCTGGCTACACCACACATACAGTCAGGTCCATAAATATTGGGACATCGACACAATTCTAATCTTTTTGGCTCTATACACCACCACAATGGAGTTGAAATGAAACGAACAAGATGTGCTTTAACTGCAGACTTTCAGCTTTAATTTGAGGGTATTTACATCCAAATCAGGTGAACGGTGTAGGAATGACAGTTTGTATATGTGCCTCCCACTTTCTAAGGGACCAAAAGTAATGGGACAGATTAACAATCATAAATCAAACTTTCACTTTTTAATACTTGGTTGCAAATCCTTTGCATTCAATTACAGCCTGAAGTCTGGAACGCATAGACATCACCAGACGCTGGGTTTCATCCCTGGTGATGCTCTGCCAGGCATCTACTGCAACTGTCTTCTGTTCCTGCTTGTTCTTCGGGCATTTTCCCTACAGTTTTGTCTTCAGCAAGTGAAATGCATGCTCAATCGGATTCAGGTCAGGTGATTGACTTGGCCATTGCATAACATTCCACTTCTTTCCCTTAAAAAACTCTTTGGTTGCTTTCGCAGTATGCTTCGGGTCATTGTCCATCTGCACTGTGAAGCGCCGTCCAATGAGTTCTGAAGCATTTGGCTGAATATGAGCAGATAATATTGCCCGAAACACTTCAGAATTCATCCTGCTGCTTTTGTCAGCAGTCACATCATCAATAAATACAAGAGAACCAGTTCCATTGGCAGCCATACATGCCCACGCCATGACACTACCACCACCATACTTCACTGATGAGGTGGTATGCTTTGGATCATGAGCAGTTCCTTTCCTTCTCCATACTCTTCTCTTCCCATCACTCTGGTACAAGTTGATATTTATCTCATCTGTCCATAGGATGTTGTTCCAGAAATGTGAAGGCTTTTTTAGATGTTGTTTGGCAAACTCTAATCTGGCCTTCCTGTTTTTGAGGCTCACCAATGGTTTACATCTTGTAGTGAACCCTCTGTATTCACTGTATTCAGTCTTCTCTTGATTGTTGACTTTGACACACATACACCTACCTCCTGGAGAGTGTTCTTGATCTGGCCAACTGTTGTGAAGGGTGTTTTCTTCACCAGGGAAAGTATTCTTCGGTCATCCGCCACAGTTGTTTTCCGTGGTCTTCCGGGTCTTTTGGTGTTGCTGAGCTCACCGGTGCGTTCTTTCTTTTTAAGAATGTTCCAAACAGTTGATTTGGCCACACCTAATGTTTTTGCTATCTCTCTGATGGGTTTGTTTAGATTTTTCAGCCTAATGATGGCTTGCTTCACTGATAGTGACAGCTCTTTGGATCTCATATTGAGAGTTGACAGCAACAGATTCCAAATGCAAATAGCACACTTGAAATGAACTCTGGACCTTTTATCTGCTCCTTGTAAATGGGATAATGACGGAATAACACACACCTGGCCATGGAACAGCTGAGCAGCCAATTGTCCCATTACTTTTGGTCCCTTAGAAAGTGGGAGGCACATATACAACTGTTGTAATTCCTACACCGTTCACCTGATTTGGATGTAAATATCCTCAAATTAAAGCTGAAAGTCTGCAGTTAAAGCACATCTTGTTCGTTTCATTTCAACTCCATTGTGGTGGTGTATAGAGCCAAAAAGATTAGAATTGTGTCGATGTCCCAATATTTATGGACCTGACTGTACATTCTAGGATAGGAGAAGAAGAAAAAAAACGCTCTGGGTTGTTTGCATTTCTTAAAACCAATCACAATCGTCTCCGGATGCAGCGACGGTGACTCTGCAAAATAGTCTCGGGAAGGAAATAGTTTTGGTGGAACTTTTGCTACCCGTATAAGAAAACGCCACATACAATATTAAATAAGGTTAAAGGACAATTCCGGCGCAAAATGAACCTAGGGGTTAATAACATATGTGTACAGAGTCAAACGTTCTCTGGGATGTGTTTACATGCTAATCAAATGCATCTCTAGCTTTAAACAACTTACCGCAAAACCGGTGATTACCTGCTAATGCTAGCTTTCGGGGCACTTGGTAAATCACTAGCGTAAGCAGGTAACCACCGGTTTTGCAGTAGGTTATTTAAAGCTAGAGATGCATTCGATTAGCATGTAAACACATCCCAGAGAACGTTTGACTCTGTACACATATGTTATTAACCCCTAGGTTCATTTTGCGCCGGAATTGTCCTTCAACTGTTCACACAATACAGTAACGTGAGCTATATATATTAGCTGGATACATGGTTAAATGTTGGTTGCTCAATGGTTGCTCTTACCAGTGTATCGCCAGGTGTACTTTGTTCACAGCAATACCCGCCAATAGGTCCCAAAACGTCCCAGTTAGAGAGTAAATGCCGTAAACCTATTCTTTGTAAATCTTTACAATCATTCCCCGAAAGAACCAAGCAGGCCGGCCTTGTTGCACGATCCACATTTTCTTCAAAACTTGCCATTTTCAGTGTGTGGCTTGGATGGGTGTATTATATTAATGGCTTGCTAGCTCGTCAGGCTTTATCCTGGAAATGTACTGCAGTTGATCCAGACTACACCGAACAAGACTTTTAGGAACACACATTGCTCTAATGTGCATCAGGAAACTGTACGTGTGTCTGACAGTGAGCCCAGCAAACAGCAGCACAAAGGAAACTCAATCATTTCAATATTCTCCATATAATGGTGAGTGGAATCAGATATATTTAGAGACATATCATTAACATTCATAATCAGACATTTGAGCCATGTTTTCCAGAGTTGCATCACAGTTCACAAACCAAGTTCATTAACTCAACCTCTGACACCCACCAATATCAATGCTACTACAGTGTGCTCAACAGCCAAAATGAGATACAGCGATGCTTCATGCAATACTTGTGGCTGTAATGCTCCTCACTGGCTGCGAGGTCTTAATGTGGTTATAAAACCAAGGTTTAACTCATTTGTACTGAATAGCTAATAGCACTCATCAGAGAGGAGACCAACAATGGCTTATATTAATCATTTGACTATTTGCAATCAGGCCACCCTGCTCAAGCTAACCACTTAATCAAGTGAATTAATAAAAACAACCCTTTCTTAATAGGATAATACCAGATCTTTATATTAATTTGATGAATTATGCATAAGAGCTGGAAGTGTTTAGGGTAGGATTTTAATTGTTGTGACTGTTCATTTTCATAGTTATTTAAACTGCACCAACTGGTGTAGCTCTAGGAGAAAAGGCAGTGTAATGTTAATGGTTAAGATTAGTGTTTTTTAGTCTATATAACTGCCCCCCACACAGACACACACACACACACGTTTGTGTTCATATGTTCATGTAATCCTCTGTGTGAGCTGAAATTGATCTTTCTTTCAGTCAGATAGGGGCACAAAAACCGGTTAAAAAAAAAAAAAAAAAATACTAATTACATCAGCACTGAAAAGAAATCATTGATCAATGGCATTATGGGAAATTAAACTGCCCCCCAAAACTGGATCAAAGTGAATCAAGTGGCTTAGCAGGGGTTTCGTTGGGGCTCTGCAGACGGGTGACAGGATTATCACCCCTGGACACACACACATACACACCTCATTAAAACGATACAGTAGTATGTTACAGGACTTATATGATGCACACACACACAATTTTGTTGTTCACAGTTACATACAAAACCATATCTGACGACTTTGGCCAACTTGAGCCTCATCAGTCGATGCCAAACCCTTCAAACCCGTAACTGTGTGTTTCACAAGCTCTATTACAACAATTATTTCAACAAAATGTTCTACACAAAAATACCATTTTTATAAAGCAGTCCTGGCCTAAAGTGAGCGGGCCTCATGTCCAAGACCTGTGGAGGGGTCCACTGGGGGAATGAATAAAAGATAGGGGCCCCTGCTGGTTCATCTGGCCATCTATTGGTGCCCCGAGACCGCCATAATCTGTTTCCCCGTCCCATCAGCACCACCACTGGCCCCTTAGGGCTCCCGGCCTGCTGCTAGGGGACCCCTTCATGTGTAATTAATAGTTCCCAAGCTGCAACACAGACACAAACATACAAAAGAAAAAATGTGGTGCTTTTCAGAGCGTTTGATTATGTTTACATGGCCTGCAATTTTTCCGATATTAACTCAATTAAAGGTGCTCTAAGCGATGTGATGCGTTTTTTTAGGCTACAACATTTTTTGTCACATACAGCAAACATCTCCTCACTATCCACGAGCTGCCTGTCCCCTGAACACACTGTAAAAAAACACGGTCTCTGTAGACAGCACAGGCTCCACAAACGGCAACAAAAACAAATTGTGCCAACCTGCACCACGAAACATAACAAACATTCTTCCAGCCAATAACCGACAAGAAGGATTTGGGGGTGGGGGTTGGGGGGTTAGTGCGCGGAAGCACGGAAGGGAGGGAGAGGGGACGGGATGAGGAGGAGGGAGGGGCGAGCTAGCCTCGTTTTGTTTGAAAATACTTTGAATGTCAACAAGAAGTGCCGTCACCCAACATCACTTAGAGCACCTTTAAGACAAGTAAATTGAAGTAAATTTGCCATGAACTGAGCTTATTGTGATCATTACTGATGCTCTAATTTTAGTCACATTATTAAAAGGATATTTGACGCATGTATACACCTTAATCCAACTACTACAGTAACAACATGAGGTTGAATACTGGAGGGAAAATTGTTTTAATGTAATATGGAAGGGGAATCTTGTGTCTAACCATGAGCACTCGCACCTGAGAGCAAATTAAAACAACTAGCCAATGAACAACATAACTGTTCTGGTTTGGGGTTATAATGCCTCGTTTGTGCTTGTATGAGCAGCACCATATTTTGAAAGGGAAAATACGCTGTCGGGCTTAAAGACTGATCCAATCAGCTGCAAAGTGATTCTGGCCAATGCCAAACAACACTGCAACTAACCAAAGGGAATGCATGCTGCACCTGAGTAGACCACAATGAGCTAAATGGAAAATGTGGGATGGCTTTGTGAGGCAAATGAAAACCCCACAAATATGAACCTAAATGTAAAGTCCTTTGGCAATACCAGTTACATACAATCCTTGCACTATGGTGGATCAAATACAATAATTTCCATCACAACTCAATTGGTATGAGCAGCAAACACTTAAACGTTTAAGCGTTAGTGTTGGTTTGTGACTTAACAAAACAAAATGGTTTTTACTTTAAAAAACTGTTTGCTCTCTGTATCAAAACACAATAGTTGGATGCACAAACACAATCACCAGTAAACAAAACAGGTACCAGTAACCTACAGGTACATAGTTTTTGCTAGAGATGTTCCGATACCGATACCAGTATCGCCTCCGATACTACCTAAAATGCTGATATCAGTATCAGGAAGTATTGGAGTTTATGCACCGATCCGATACTACATAATAAAGCCCTTTAGTTTATTTATGTTCTTTTTCCGTTATAACTGACTGTCAAACTGGATAATAAAAGAAAGTTCTGTGGCATTCATTGTTTGTGTTTGTTCATGTTTCACAAAGTTTAACCTGAGCCAGACCGACAACAAAGATAGAAATAATATCACATCCATACAGGGATAGTAGTATACAGTTGTTAAAACATAATAAAATATATGACACACTGGTATCGGATCAGTACTCTGTATCGGCCGATACCCAAGTTCAGGTATCGGAATAGGTATCGGGACGCAAAAAATGGTATCAGACCATCTCTAGTTCTTGCAGTTGAAGCCAGTTAGTGAAAAGCTCTAAAAACTCTACAAAGGCAGAGAGCAGCACTCACTAAGACACAGCAAGCTGCCACTTAGTACAAAGTTAGCTACATCAACTCCACTTGTACTTACATTGTGCCCCAATCTACTTACATTGGCAAATCCAGGGCTTACATTACACTGAAATAAGCAGTGGATATTGGCAGAATGGGCTTACCCAGGCATTGTTTTTACTGGGATTTTCTGAAGGAATTTTCTGGCCTGCTGTTTAAGTAGAAAATATTGAGGACAAAAATAAAGTAGTTGTTGTTGGCCTCCTTCTTCAGGAGAAGGAGTTCAGGGGAATTTAGGGGGGTGTTAAGATGATTTGTAGGCCTTTTCTCCTATCAGATCATCTAAAATGTGAGTGATTACAACAGTAATCAGCTGCAAGCCGACACTGGCACAGTCTGTGTTTAGGAGATAAAGGGCGAGAGACAGAGTTAAGAATGGAGAAAGAGAGAGACAACAGAAAGAGGGAGGAGAGGAAGAAGAAGGTGGCAGATTATTTCTCAATATTATCACATACCAGGATGGCCATTCTCCCTCTCTTTCAGCTTTTCTCTCTCTTTCTCATACACTCTTTCTATTCAGAGATCTATTTGAGCTTGGCCAAACAAATAGCTGACACTGCCTCATCAAAGCTTTGGATTGGAAGCCCGGGCCAAGTGGGGCTGTTGACAAGTGAGGGCAGTGAAAGCAGAGGAGGAGAGGAAAGAGCAAGACAGAAAGAGAGACAACAGAAATCCCTGCTGTAATTCCCCAAACTGTAATCCACTGGGTTTAATGGTGTGTGTGTGTGTGTGTGTGTGTGTGTGTGTGTGTGTGTGTGTGTGTGTGTGTGTGTGTGTGTGTGTGTGTGTGGAGAAAAGCCAGCTTGTATAGACTGCCCAACAATGCCGGCTGAGGGATTTAAACCCTCACTCTCTATCATATAACCACATATCCTGGCCAATTTAGAATAACGACGAGCCTATTCACTGCAGCTGATCCCACCGATTAGTCCTGATCTGGAGACACCCCCCAACACACACACACACACACACACACACACACACACCCCTACCACTTGTCAAACACGCTGAACATTTTGTCAAAATTGAGGATCCCCCTGTTACTGTGTGTCACGACTCATCTGTTTCTCACTGTTAGTGAACTGGTCCTAGCAGGATTAATCAAGACCAATCAGATTTTTTTTAAGTACATAAACTCTATCAAGTCAAGGTCAGAGGTCATACCTGGTTCTGTAAAATCCTGGCAGGTTTTAACGCAGAATGGGGATTTAAACGTTTGTCACGATTAGAAACAAGATTACACATCTAATTCACTACTGCAGCTCAACTAATCTCTGATAGATTCCACGTAGATCAAATACAGATACATACAGAGATGTGTTTTGGTTATTTAACCGGCACAGGTCAGTAATGCATTACAATTCAACAGCACCACAAACTACATCCTCCAAAATGATCATCAAGTTGAATCACCACCTCTCTAAAACAGTTTTAAAACAAACCTTATTAGACTGTTCAGTTCAGCTAGGTCTATCTAATAAACTGGCAACTGAGAGTTCATTTTGTGGGAAAACAAACATTTATCTCTGAAACAAAAACTGTACTACTATTATCACCCTGATATGAATGTTTCAGGGCAGAACGCCACTCTTTAAGACACCGATACAAAATTTTAATGTAAAACGTGTGCAGTTTTCAATTGCATGGCTGCAAAGTAATGAAGACTCTGTGATCATTTAAGCATGATCTTAGGATTAGGCTGCATTCCGACCGACAGTTAGCCTGACAAGCCAGATGCAAATTACATTTGCTGCCGATAGGGTGAGTCTAGATTTCTAGGCTAACCGACAGTAGCACTGTGTAAAAAAACGCCTGTCATTGATTTGAATAAGGCTCGGGCAAAAAACAAAAATGCTAAATCTGGCTCAACTTTTATCTCCACGCAACTGTTCATTCCTGGTAGATTACTTTGTCAAATGAACACCGTAGTTCTACTGTTTACCTCCTGATTGATGAACAAAAGACAACTCTCCAGAGCAGTAAAACCTTAATCATGATTTTATAAAAAAAAAAAAAAAAAAAAAAAAAAACTGTGTAGCGAGCCCCTGGTTAGCTCACCTGGTGGAGCGGGCGACCATATGTAGAGGTTAACTCCTCGACGCTGCGGCCGCAGGTTCGACTCCGACCTGTGGAACCTTTGCTGCAGGTCATTCCCCTTCTCTCTCCCCTTTTAAGTCTAAACTGTCCTATCCAAATAAAGGCCTAAAAGTGCCCAAAAAAATCATCTTTAAAAAAAAAACAAAAAAAAACTGTGTAGTGTTTAGATGTCTGATCAGCCTTCATGCTCATCAACCTAATCTATTCTATACTCAAAAACTGGACTTGACCTTGCTCCTTTTTACTGGAGACTTGGTGATATTAAAAGGGGCTGTATTCGATATTCAGGACATTAATATAGCAGTAAACAAATATTTGCTGTGTAGATATAGTGGAGTAATGGCATCCTGAGCAGAGAATGATGTTACACTCCCTCTGTGTGTGTTGTAATCCGAGTTTCTCTGTTCTTTGTTTTGAGATCCCGTCTGGCCCGCATGCATGTTAGTGCCTTGTACTTCGGGATCAGACGCAGAGGGCGGTTACAAAGCCCCAGTATTTGACGAGTTGGGGAACAGTCTGTGAGAGCTTTGTGGAGGCAATCCCAGACCACTTTCTTTTCTTTTTTTTTTAGTATTTGGAGTACAGCCCCTTTAAGTTCTATCATAAAAGCATTTGACGTGATATAAATGACTTCTTTGAGTGTTGAACTTTATACAAGTTTTATCTTGCTTACTTACAAATACTGGGAAGGAATACTGCTGCACACCTAAAAATCTGACAGAGTTCCCCCAGCCTGCCCCAGTGGCTTGAAATGGCGATAGGTGTAAACCGAGCCCTGGGTATCCTGCTCTGCCTTTGAGAAAATGAAAGCTCAGATGGGCCAATCTGGAATCTGCTCCTTATGAGCTCATAAGGAGCAAGGTTACCTCCCCTTTCTCTGCTTTGCCCACCCAGAGAAATTGGCCCGCCCATGAGAAAGAGAGAGACATCATGGCTTGCAAACAAGCAAAGTGGCAGTCTCTCGTTACTTCCGGCTTCTGAACTGGTTGCAGTTCCACTCTTGATCCATATAGGGGGCGCTCACAGGCGAGTGCAGAATGAATGGGACTCTATGGAGCTATACCCCTCAAAATCCACTTTTCTCAGGATATACTTTTTTGTCTAGTAATTTGAATGTCGCATTCGAAAGGGGAGGCTAAGAAAATACACACTGCTGAGTGTGATTTTTTTTTTTCCAAAGTGGCTTTTTTGTTCTAAAAAGCCTTTTAAAATGCCAATGACGTCATACACATATACGGCCAGAGATACTGCTTTACGGCAAGCTCTGAGTCGCTTCCTTTGTTCTCTCGAGGCATCGACACCACAGCTGACAGGTTAGGCTCTCCCTGTTAATACACGTGCAAGAAAGAGGTTTACTAATGTTTTAAAGACCACGCCGAAATATTCACTCTGACATTCTGGTTCTGCTTTGGATGCCGTCAAGCGGAATCTCCGATAGTAATCAGTCCTTCACTGACCAATCAGCATTCATTAGCAGAATGCTAGCGTGTTATGGGCAACAATGACTCAACCTGTAAGAAATCAAAAGGACACAAGTACTCGTTCATTCAACTTTCGACCTATAATCCATGTTGAACTTGCAAAAACTACAATCAAATCTGAGATTTGTCAACGACAAATTTAGCCATTTAGCTCCTTAGAGTCCCATTCATTTAGCACTGGACCGCGATCACCCCCAGTGGAACTCTGGTGGAACTGCAACCAAATTCGGTACAATGGGGCTGAATAGGGAGTGGAAAGGCTTTCCGTAGACCAGCTTTGGTGGCAGTTGGTCATGGCCCCCCCCCCTCCTCAACAGCATTTAATGCTACAGACACATAAATGGCACATACTAAGTAAAGCTCATTGTGGGACTGGCTATAGTGGCGGTAATTCTGCACCAAGGCTGAATTTCGGGAAAGAGACTTCAGATACAGTATTAGGGGACCACTAAGGCCTATATAAAATCATCCAAAAAGCAGCATGTCATAGGACCTTAAATACAAAATGCTGTATTGAATACATCCCTGAATAAGGTCATTTAGACAAAACATTGTATGAAATTAGTAATCCAGCAGTACGCAAAACAGTTATTCACATATATTAAAGATGAACCCCCCTTGACATTTAAAAAGCTTTACTGAGTAAGAGCTCAGCTTCAACAGTTTAACAGACGAACCATGGCCGTTGTAACCTTTCAGGTATGCGACTGTCACTATTACTGCTAGGCCACTTGTCGAGCCTGGATCTGGCCTCTAGATAGCGAAAATGTGTCCACAAAGCCACAGATCAAGACAGGTTTATTCTGAGTATGAACAGAGCTGATCGCATCAATCTCTGTGGTGGAGTCTGCAGCCTGGATTGGCTTTGGATTTCTCCATTGGTTCTAAGAAGACATGAATCAAACTGAGAGAGACAGATTAGCCTTTGGTAACAAGAAATAATGTTCAAGACATCAGGAAAACATACTTTTACCATCAGCAGACACAGGCCCGGACATCTTTCTTTTAAGCTGACACGCACTAATTCATGGTGTATAGACGTTCACACAAATGTGCATTTGCTGAACATGTGTCCTGCAGATGTAGTAGCTATGAAAAAGGTCCTGTTTTCTGTGTGTGTATATGAGAGAGAGAGTGAGTGAGGGAAACATGGAGAGACAAGAAATACCTGAAGAATCCAAATATATGAGCAGAAGAAAGAAGGGAAATTAAATGAACATTAATTCTCCCACAGCAATTCCCTACTTCTCAGCATGAGGAGATGAAAGAGGGGCAATGTACTTTGTGATATTTATTTCTCCTTAAACACACAGCTGGAGTTCTGGTCTGGGAGACGGGGCCCTGGTTGGGAGGAGACGGGTACCCAGGGGCCCCTTATTGCCTGGTTTACTAATTAGGCAGAAATATGCAAGATTGAGCCAATGGTGGATTAATTAACTGTTTATTTCTCTTCACTCCTCTATTGGAAACACTAGGATTGGGCTGAGGGATGCAGGAAGAGGAAGAAAGTGTTGGGTGTGGCATTTTGGACAAATCATATGGGTATACATTTGTGTGTGTGTGTGTGTGTGTGTGTGTGTGTGTGTGTGTGTGTGTGTGTGTGTGCGCGGCCTATTGTAAATAATGTGGCAGTGCCGCCCTTTTGAATGAGCGTGGGTGGATGTCTCTGTCATCAGCCCCCTACCTCACACAGAGGAGGGTTGTTTAAGTTGTTATGTCTGTGAGTGTGGATAGCACATGCAATGCCAAGACTGAATTAAAAGGACATGAAGGGACAGTGTATGGAAGAGAGACATTTGAAGACAGGGGACATAAGCACTAAGAATACAGTATGTTTTGGGGTTAAGTGACGACACGGAATCACAGCCAATAGAGAATCCAGCTCTCTAGCGACACTGTGCTAGTAGTCAAACTGAAAAGAGTAAAACTTGCAGTGACGGTATGAACACTTGGGTTAATCATGGACGGAATTCACCCCCTACGACAGACTAGGTAGTCAGTGTGAATGTTAAAGTTATTCACACTGGTGTGAAATTGGTGATGTATATTGATGATATTAGTAAAAAAAATAAAAATAAAAGTATTCAAGTTTTTGTCCAACCTCCACAGTCTGGATGTGAAGCTGTTGTGTAACCTGCACAGCAACTGCTAGCCAACATTACTTGCTAGCTTCTGATTATAAATCAACACACTTGCAATCCATTTTTTCTTTTCTCTTCTTCATCATCAGATAAAAACCACAATTTAATACAAATCTGAAACTCGTGAAATTGCAAAAGTGGAATTTCACCCAGCAAACATACAGACTATCCATCTAGAAAGAGTTCAGTGGCACATTGCAGGCTTTAAGGCTGCTTTATACTTCTGCGTCAAATCCACGGGGTACCCCCGCAGACCCCTCTGCGTCTATGCCGGACTCTACGCCATAGCCTGACGTGCACCTCCCGACTCATTTCCTGGTTCTCCTTCTCCATAAACAACATGAAATCAAGGAGAGGGTTAACTTTTCCTGCTAAAGATTTCCCACCGTGGTCAGAAAACACAGGGGAGACACTTTGTTTCTCTCACTATGACTCTAGAGTCGCTACTCGCTCTGAAGCTAATTGCCTTCACTCTCTCACTTCTCCCTCGCTCTATCACCCACTCCCCACACACATACGCACACAGGCTCGATGCATACACCAAGTATAAACATCAGGCCACTTACGTAGGCTATGGCGAAAGCTCTGCGTGGAGCCTCCGCAGAACCATAAAACAGCCTTTATGGTCTTAAAGAGACCATATTATGCTCATTTTCAGGTTCATAATTGTATTTTAAGGTTGTACCAGAATAGGTTTACATGGTTTAATTTTCAAAAAACAACATATTTTTGTTGTACTGCACAGCTCTCTCTCACTGCTGCAGATCCTCTTATCACCTGGTCTCTGTTTTAGCTACAGAGAGAGACCTCTTTTCTTCTTCTGTACTATCTTTGATTGCACTCGCACATGCTCAGTAGCTCAGATGTAGATCATGTCAGCTAGCTAGCTCCATAGACAGTAAAAGAAAGGCTGTTTCTCTAACTTTGGTCAGTTACAAGGCAGGATTAGCTGGGAGACTTCTAAATGAGGGTGCACATGTAAGTAGTTCTTTTGTAGATTATGGTGAATTTGTGTGTGTTGTAGCAGTGCTTTGCTATTGAGAACGAGGTAGCATGCTAGTGTTAGCATTAGCATTAACATGCTAACGCTACGAGCCAACGGTTGCGGTTAGCCAGCTCGTTTCGGCTTGTGACATCACAAGCCGTGCCGATTTTGAACAGCTCACCCGGAGACTGAAGGCAGGACACATTCAGAAACCGTATCTCACTCAGAACAGCATGGATGGATTTTTTTCAAAGTTTGTATGCGTGTGGAAGCACCAGAGACACAAAAGAACACCCCAAATCCCAGAAAAAGTGTTTTCTTCATAATATGGGCACTTCAAGAGTTCACAGACGGTCTGTTACGGTCTAACCTGTATCTTAATGGCATTTGTTGACGACATTTTTCATCATATAACATGTTCTACAGGAGTTCCTGGAATACATTTTTTGTCAAAAAGCCATTAAAACGTAAAATCCTTTATAGACATCACAGTTAATGCTCAGGTTTACCACTGAGATGCCAGCACAGTAATGGTGGCTTGTTTACTTCCGCCTACAGACCAGATTCATCATATACTATAAGCCTAAAGACTCTCAAAGTGGAGAAAGACGCAGGAGAGACAGAAGCATGTAAGAGGAGGGAGAACAGAGAACTAAAAAGCTCTGTGTGTGTGTGTAAGGGTAACAGCGCAATCTGTACGAAATTAGGACTCCATTAGAAGTTTGAGACAACTCATGACTTCCATCTGTTCCTGAGGCCTGGAACGTGAGATTGGAGACGACAGGTGTCTAAATGTTTATCAGCCGTGCTGCGTTTATTTCCGTGTCTCGGAGTTAGGAGGAAAAATGACCAACACTAATCTAATTCAAACTAACATTCACTTTGAAATGTTGCTGATGTGGCAGGAATAAAAACACATGCTGTTAAAACCCATTGCAGTCAGTACAGTATGTGCCTTGGCATGTAGAATTTAACTCCTTAGCCCCATGAAAATACACACAAATCTAAGCATGTGTGTGCACGTGCACACACATGCTAATAGAAAGAAGAAGAAAAAAGAAGAGATACTTTGATTCCCAGGGGGGAAATTACATGGTGCCTCAATCTTAAAAAAAAGAAGGTTGTAATGTGTAACTTAAAAAAATCAGGGAGTTAAAAGTATGTTGAAACCAAATAAATTACAGATCTGAAACAAGTAATATGTTAATAAGTAATAATAATAATAAGTTATTTCAGTCCAGGGTCTCAGGACTTTTTGGCTTCTAATAACATTCAGTTGTACATCTACTGTAGAGCCAAAAACAGGAAAGAAGTGTGTAGCAGATTTTTCAGCCCTAGAATCTGGAGGGTCAATATGTCTTCAGTATCGCAATACTGCAGGTAGTTTGCAAATGTTGCCAAATGCCAAATTAATGACTTACATAATCAATATTCATTGAAACTAAAACAATAGATTAGAAAATGTGTATAAATGTATAAAAGAACCAATTTGATAGCACACCATTAGGTCAGGTGGTTGGCCCCACTGTGCTCCATCAGTTCTGCAGTTTTGAGAGAGACATTGTTTTAGTTTTATAAACAACTGGTCTTTTTTTTGTGAGACATTTATACTAAATATAACATTAGGTAAAGTCAAGAGAGATGATACAAAGTGCACGAGAAATAAAACACTAAGTAAGAATAAGCTAAAAAACGACAGATTTAAAAAGAGCAGTTTATGATTAATTTTATTTAAAAACTGAATTAAGCAAAATGTACAATCTACACTAAACCTAATACAAAGCCGTACTCTCAACAGAAATATTCACCCACCAAGTCATTTAGCTTTTCCATTGAAATAAAAACAAAGCAGAAAAAATATGCTAATGATCTGAAATCATTTGACATCTTGAAAAAGATGTCACTTAGATTGAAAATTGTGTAGTTAAAAAGGTCATTTTTATTGGTCATTGGTATTGTTTCACCCAGTGAGTCTGTGTGTCTGTGTGTATGTCTGTGTCTGTGTCTGTGTCTGTGTGTGTGTGTGTGTGTGTGTGTGTGTGTGTGTGTGTGTGTGTGTGAGATCATGGCAAAATGGTGTCCTGGAGACACCTACTGTAGCTGGAACTACCACAGAGGTGTACTTTGCCATGGTCTCAAGTTGCACCTTATCTCTATTAGCGGTTATATTCATTACCGTAAACAGCAACTCAAATTTTGTTTTAGCATGTAGTCTGAAGCCAGTGCGTTTAACAGGAGAGGTAAATGTATTCAATGACAGACTGTCGGGAATTAAACAAAGAGATGAACGGCTAATGTTGGAGTGAAGCTTGGCATGATTAAACAGTTCTTGGGTCAGGACTTAAACACTAATGCCCACGACAATCTTCTCATCATCTGAAATGATTTTATCAGTATCTGCTGCAAGATATCAGCCTGTGCCATTAAATCAACCAGCTGCTGTATATCATAATCCTCACCTGTCACGCCAACGTTTTAACCCCTACCTTTTCCTAACCTGTAAATCCGCCCCATTCCCCGATCCACCTCCACATTTTACCCCCTGGGGGAAGCAATCGCTCACTGTTGAGGTATTTTACGCAGATTTGTTGCCAATTTGTTGCTTTCCAGTGGAAAAAGTAAATGTAATAATGAGGGGGGGGGGGCTTGGGGGGGGAGAAGAGAAATTCATTAAACATGTGTATGAAATACTTTTCAAGTGCGAGAGGAAGATTCATTGGAATGTTCATACGGCGCATAATCATGCCTCCGTCTGCTCAGCCTGCAATGGCATAAAACATTTAATCTGGGATGAACACTTTCTGTCGCTTTCTCTCTCTCAGTCGACCCTCTCCCTATAAACACCCCCCCCCCCCACTACCCTCTATCTTCCTTTCTCTCTCTCTCTCTCTCTCTCTCTGCGACTGCCAGAAACCACAATCATAAAATTATTAAAATGGTTTGGCTGCCATTAATCAGTGGTGGTGATAAATCCTTGTGTGGGAAGTGACAGAGCATTAGTCACATACCTCTTGGCCTCAACAGACAGAGAATAATGAGTCACGAGCCGGACCGGGTCAATCATAAACTCATCAAATGCGTCATTTAATTTCTTCATTTAGACAAACACAATTTGTTTATGGGAAAGATATCAGGTGTTGTGGAATGAGAAACGGCGCTGAAACGCTGGTACATTAATCAAGGCTTGATTACATGCGACTCTGCGGTTGTTTATCCTAATTTCATTCATTTCCATCAACAAAGCAAACACAGACGAACACAGCCATTAGTGATGGTTGGGGATGGCACAATTACAGCCTCGTATTAAATAAAGTGATGATGAATGGTCCAATACAAACTAAAACAAAGGGGGTTTTATTACTTCAATTCCATCCCAGCCCTCGCCTTCCTGTGTGTGTCTATGGACCCTCACTGGTGTGAAAGGAGAGAAAAAGAAGCCGTTTCAACTTTATTACTAAGGGAGGCCAGATGATGAAAGAAAAGGGAAAAAAGAAAAACTTTGAGAGAAGTATTGACTCTTTTGAAATGACAGTTGGTTATATATGATAGCAAAGGACAGCCTTGTACATGAAAACTTCTGTTACGGTTACACTTCTAATTAAAATCAGTGGGTGAGCTTGTTATAAAAGCAGCTAAACCCGTGATTACATACACAGACTTTACACACGTAAACACTACTTGTTGATGCAGGTCAGCAAGCAGGCTACAGAACTGCACCGGGGAATTCGCCTTTTAGCCATAACAAACTAATGCTGCCTCAAATAGGGCATTCAAATTAACCATGTCTAATTGCATAATGTGACATTTATTTCTTCTTATAGCTTCACATGTACTTCATCCAGGGAACCGTAAAGCAGTAGTTGGACACGTTGGGAAATACCATAGACTGTATATTAATGGACAGCGCATGTGTGACGTCACCCATTGGTTTGTGGAGATCTGCTATCCGTCGTCGAGTTCGCCGTTACGGGCGCAGCCATCCTGGTTGCGGATGTGACTATTTTAGACGAGAGGAAGGAGCTGCTTACACTCTACGCCCTAAAACACCCCCTGCTTTATCGCCGATTTTAAAATCAACAAGACCATAATCATCATTCTGTGTTGCAGAAGACTTAAAACTAGCGATTGAGACCATAAAATCATTATGAAAATGTTTACTGAGGTAATAAATCAAGTGAGAAGTGGGTCACTTTCTCATAGACTTCTACAGAAACCGACCTCCTTTTACAACCGCACGTGTCGCCCCCTGCTGGAATTCAGATAGAATGCAGGTTTAAGGCACTTCCGCATTTGCAGCACTTCGCCGAACCGGCGTTGTCCATTAATAATAACAGTCTATGGGAAATACTCTTCTTTGCATTCCTGCCTGCTCCTGGCTAAGAAATAGTCTGGCACATAACGTCCTGTAAAACAGCACAACAAAGTTTGTACACTTAGTTTTCTGTACAGATTATAAAGAGAGATAAAGGCATGTCAATTGGAGAGCTTTAAAGGTGCTGGTAGGTGGATTTTGTTGCCTTTGGACAGAGACAGGCTAGATGATGAGAGTGGTAGCTAGCCTCTTATCCAATGAAATATTTCTTTAAGGCTCCTTAGAAAAAATGGCTCTGGGTAGGGACTGCGTGATTTCATCTTATTTTTTATGAATTATGATATGATTCATATTTTGATATCATTGTGATAAGTTAGATTTTTTATAATGTAAGTCTATTTTCTGAGTGTTGTCTACAGTATATAGAGAGAGAACCAGAGGCAATCTATGTGTTTTTACTATTTAGACCCATGTAAGGTCAAAACCATATGGCATTTTGAAGCTGCCCTGTGGAGGTTTCTGGTAAACAAACAAAAGTTATGTTTACATTTGATGTTACTCACCAAGACGCATTGTGTGTATCCTCTAGGTCTAACAAATGTGTCGGATGCATGCAGAGGAAACAAGGACGCACTCGTAAAAACATAAACACATACTGTAGCGTCACTAGTGGTCAAAAACTCTACAGGTTATCTTTAAGACAATCTAGCTGACTAAATTAAAGCTTTTCAAATGTCTCCTTTCTCTGCCTAAAAGTGCCTTAACTTTGTCTAACTTTGCTGTGGTTTGAACGTAGTACATGGTGCTCATTTGTATAGCCATATTTATACATCACTCACACATTAACATTTATTCAGTGTCTCAGAGGGGTGCAACGGATCACAAAACTCGCGGTTTGGATCGGATCAATTTCCGAATTTTTTAAAGGACTTTCACTCCGGAAATGCGTGTTCCTAGGGACTGCTTTAATACAAACCACGATATTTTTCCTAAACTTAACCGCATAACGCTCACTTTTTGTCGCCTAAACTTAACCGTAATGTCTGCCTAAAAGACTGGTCTCTCGCTGCGCCCTGTACCCGGCTCAAAGCCCCCTATTCTCTGGTAACTTAACTACCAACTGCCGCTGATAAGACGGAGCGCTGTAGCCGGTGTCACAGCTTTTCGAGTTCTTCCGCTCCTCCAGTAGCCATAACCGTCTCTATCAACTGCTTTTAAAATGCTCCGTTCACGTGAACATACAACTGATTTTAACATGCCCCGTTCACATGAACAGAAAATTGCGTAGCCTTGTATCTTTTCACGGCTACCCTCCATAGAGATTTATCAGCCTACTTTAAGAAACAGCAACACTAAAAATGTATTTCACACTATTATTATGGTTAAACTTTGCAATGAACCCGCGGTTCACATGTATTCCGAACCGTGGGTGTCGGATCAATGGATCAACTATGGTCCATTACATCACTAGTGTCTTGCACAAGGACGCTTTATTATGCTGTTAGGAGGAGCAGGGAATCGAACCACCAACCTTGCAATTTTGATGTACAAAGTCGTGCTCCACCCACTGTACAATTACATCAAGCAATCCTCCATTCTTCCCGTGAAGCACTTCAAGCAATCACAGGCGTCTTGGCCACATCATTCATCCCATTTGTCTGCATTTACATCTGCCGTTCCCTGTGATTCAATCACACATGGATGTAGCACATCAGCAGAGCTGCACATTAAGGTATCATGGACCTGAGCATCTTTAAATACAGTTTATAACTGGTTAAAATACTAGGACTTTATTAGTCCAAATGTTGGATATAATGAAAAAACAACTAGTGATAAAAACATTTAAACACAGCGTCATTTTAGCCAAAATGTGTCAGCGTCAATAATTAGGAGATATTTCATTTGTAGACTGAGTAACACCAAACAAGCCTTGGAGTTGCTGTTGCCCTTTAGAGTAATACAACCAATCAATCGACTCACCTAAAGAGCCATCAGAAGAATCCAGTGTGATGAGTGTACGAAGGCCAAGGTTGCTGCGGCAACCCATCCTCGTCCATCTATAAACAGGAACGCTGAACATCCATCCATTTTCTATACCTGCTTTTTCTTATTCAGGGTCGGGGGGGCGCTGGGGCTTATCCCAGCATGCACTGGGTGAAAGGCAGGGAACAGTCTGCCAGTCTATTACAGCATACAGAGAAACACATTCACAGCCACGAGGAATTTGGAATTTCCAATTCGCCTCACCTGAAAATTCAACACAGGTAATCTCCATTTGACTAATGATATGACTTAAAACCAACTGGCTGCACCAGTGATGATTCAGGTGTGTCCTATGAAAGGGATTGAATATTTGAAATTCAAGAACTTTCTTGAAATCTGTTTTCACTTTAACATTAAAATGTATTTTTCTGTTGATCAGTGTCAAAAAAGCCAAAATATTAAATCTGCTCTGATTCAATGTTGTGTTACAATAAAACATGAAAACACATAAGCACTGTAAAGTCCCTCTGAATTTTCGACATCAAATTACTGATTTTAATCATGATTAATATCCAGTGTTGGGGAGTAACGGAATACATGTACCGGCGTTACGTATTCAGAATACAAATTATGAGTAACTTTATTCCGTTACAATTACAATTTAAAAAGTTGGTATTTAGAATACAGTGACATTGTTGAAATCAATGGATTACATGACGATACTTCTGTTTCACGAGTTTTCACTCTCTGAATAAATTAAGGCAACTCCATGCATTTCCCAGAAGCCCCAATATGAAAAAAATGAGCTATTTGCGTGATCACTGATAGAGGTAGAGATGGAGCTGGAACCAGCACAACAGAGCCAGGGCAGGAATGCGTTTCTATCTTGGAAATTCAAAACAGCATTTCACATTAAAGAAAGAACAGGGAGAACAAAATATAACTGTGCAGTGCAACTTCTGCTTGCCAGCAACCAACCTCCTTTCAGCGTCCAAATTCCTCCCCCTCCAACCTGAAGAAGCATCTTAAAGTAAGGTATTTTTTTTAATTAGCCAAGGGTAGTCGTCTGCTGTAGTTTTACTGGTCACCTTGCTATTTTATAGTTGACGTGCGCCTTTACATTCTCCTAGGTGTTGATTTACTAGCCCCAGAGCTGTTGAAAGACTGACTAGCCCCATTTGACATGCTAGCTAACGTTAGCTTAAATTAGCTCGTGGTAGCTTAGACTGCGGTTAGATTTTTGTAGTATGGGACTACAAATACAAAAATCTATCTGCTTGTTCAGGTACACATTCAGCCAGTTGGAACAGAAGAACACACCAGAATAGGCCTGTTTAGTAAGCTGTATGTGATGGCCGCATTCCTACACTTATAAAATGCAATTCAATGTGGAAGTAATCCAAGTATTCAGAATACGTTACTCATGTTGACTAACGTAACGGAATACGTTACAAATTACATTTTTGGGCATGTATTCTGTAATGGAATATGTTTTGAAAGTATCCTTCCCAACACTGTTAATAACCATGACCACAGTATTAGGCAAAATGCTTTTTAATTGTTGGCATTATTGTGCAGCCCTGGCCTTAACATGAAGAAAAGTGTGTCAGAGGGTAGACATTATTACAAATCATGAAGACAGGAATGCACAGGTCTACACTTTGTCTAATCCAGGGCCAATCAGACAGCTACATCCATTAAACCCGTGTAGAAACATCTACAAACTTAAGAGCTGGTCTAAACCTAAAAAAAAAAAACAGATGATGTCACGTGACAACTTGTTGTTGATTCCCATGTCTTCCCTGCCTTTCCCTCGCAAAAGTGTCCAAGCAATGACATCTTTATACCTTCCACATGATGAGAATTCAACATTACTGTTAGCAGTATACACTGTCTTTACTCTCTCCTTCTCATCTCTCACTCTGCATTCTTTGTATTCAGCCTCCCTCTCCAACCCCTCCCGAAAAGCTCTGAGCGCCTGCCAGCGGTCCAAGGTAATTAAATTACTGAGCAAAGTTTACTTAACAGTAAATGGTTAGCAAAATTTAAGGTGATTGCAAATTTGCTTTCATTTCACTTCAATGGCTGGCCTGTTTAAGGCTTGTGTGCAAATAATTAGCACATACATTTGCATCAAAATCATTTATACCATATGTTTCAAAATTATGGAAAGCAGCAAATTAAAAATATTCTTGTTCTGTTATGGAAATGTCTAAATGTTGAGCGAGAGAGAGAGGGGGGGGGGTGTGTGTGTGTGTGTGTGTGTGTGTGTGTGTGTGTGTGTGTATCACCATGTGTCACCGACAACAAGGAGAGGAAAAAATAGGGAGGAGGAAGGAGGGCCCAAAAATGATTCAGTTTGGATTTTAACATTCTCATAACAGTCTTTTCAAGAGCTCACCAGATGCTGTTTGAAATCTGCCCACAGAAGAAAAACAAAGCCTTCTCAATCTCTCCCTCTCTTTCTCACACACATACAGAATCAGAGAATTTCCTCTAAGTGGGTCTCTCTAGTACAGTATATATTGTTCACTAAAGCAAGGCAAGGAAAGTTGTCCACTAATTTGACAAGTACTTTTTACACCCTAGACCTTCATTCTCAGAAAAAAAATAAGCATAACTGACAACAAAATATGAAAACAAGGAATCTAGCCACAAAAAAAACCGGAAAAAAAACAACAAACACCACCTAATCATGCATCAAATATAGTATATTGATTTTAGGTTCTGCAACCTAACAATTATTTTCTGCAACCTAGCGATTATTTTCTCAACTAATCAATTCATTTTTTGGATATGAAATGTCAGAAAATATGAAAATTGCCCAAGGAGACATATTTAAATTCATATTCATTCTTGTTTTGTCCAACCAACAGTCTGAAACTGAAATATATCAAATCTACAACAATATAAAACTGAGAAAATCATCAAATTATCACCAGCTTACTAAAGCAAAGAAAAAACCCGGGCACAGCAGGACCTGCATTTATTATACCCATAAAACAAACCAAAAATCAATAGGACATAAACTCTGATCCAGGCAGTCCTTAGGTCACTCAGTCCGCCTCGCCATTGACAGACACCTTTGAACTGGGAGGCTTATTTCTCACTGAAATATAAAAAAAATCCACTTGTAGGTGTAGAGGACCACAGCGATCCATCTCGAACACATCCTTCCTTGAAACTTACATGCACATTTTAAAGCGTAAACAGACTTCTTTTGAGAGGCTCAGAGCAACAGCTTGAGGCACAGGGCTCTTACTATGAGGTATGGCTCTCTAACTGAGCTTGACAAACCCTTCCATCCATCCATCCACCCACCCCTCTCATCTGGAGGTCAGTCAGCCTGCCACCAGTGTCAATCTGCTACTAAGTGAGTGGCAGGGGCAGTTTGATAAAAGCTTATTCAGGTATTTAGGTCCTGTGTAAATGGAGTCTCTCTCTCTCTCTCTCTCTCTCTCTCTCTCTCTCTCTCTCTCTCTCTCTGACATAATTACGACTGTTGACTGGAACAGTGAGGTAATAGCACATAAATCCAGCTGATCAATGGTTACAGAGATTAAATTACAGGACATCCCAGTGCCATTATCCTACCAAAGGACAACAGGAGACACATTCCTGCACAGATGCAAAGGGGATTTCTGTTGCGGTTGTGTAATTTTTTCTTTAGTTGGAAGCTATGTTGTTAGATTTCTAACTTTACATTTGAAGATTTCACAGACAAAAAGTTGAACTAACAAAACATAAAAAGAAAACAAAATGAATGTAACTAAACTTAACTAAAGTAAATCCCTCTACTGGAAGCATCTCTGCTGATTTGTTAAGTCGAGGCTTTTAAACTGGTGTTTAAAAAGTGCTGCAGTGAAAACATAAGCAAAGCTTCTCTATAGACCCGGCTGTTTTAATCATTAAACTGCACGAGTCATGATTAGCTGTTGTATTCCCGACTACCCTTTTTTTCTGCTCTTTATAATCTTTGACTGAACCTTTAATGTTTAATCAGAAAATCAGCAGCAGTATTGCAAGACAAAGCAGTACATTAAACAACCCCTGAACCTCACAACAAAATAACTAAATAAAAGATAAAAATAAAAAAAGGCTTTCATCAAGTTGTTTACCATATTTTTGCTCAAAAATACCCCATTACAGCAAAATCCCTCTTTTCTGCTCAAAGTCAAGTGGCATGCTGCTGTTGTTGTTACAATAACACCTTTAGCAAAGAGAACATGTGGTTGGCAGTTATTACTGGGTAATTCCCTTGTGTTTTTTTTTTTTACAGAGAAATCCCCTTTGAGATGAAGGTCTCCGCTTACTGCCGTTTGTGACAATCACCTTAGTCATGTCACACAAAAAGTGGTGCTACAACTAGAGTGACGGAAAAATGATTAAGATGGATAATGTGTGATAACGGTTATTCCCTGCCTAACAAATCCAGGGGCTGCATAACAGCATGACTGCTGCATCTTAGGGAGATGAGGATGAAAGTACAAAAAGTGGCAGAGAGAAAAATGGAAGAATGAGAATGGAGGAAAACAAAAAATATGCAGAGAGGGAATAAAGAAGGAGACTTAGGCCATGTAAAGAGCTGGGTCTTGTCTCAGTCTCCCCATCCCCGTCACCTCTTATCCTGGCAGAACAAAGGGCGGCAGCCTCCTAAATGTGGCGCATTAGCCCTTTAGTTCCAGAGGGGGTAAGGTGACACCCTCCATGTATGTGGTCTGTTCAGCACACATCTGTCAGGGCCTAAGGGGGTGGGCTGGGGCAGTGGGAGGGATGGCGTGTACTGGAAGCACAAGGAAGATGGAGGAAAGAAGCGGAAAGCTTGAGAGAAAGGGTGTGTATGTGTGTGTGTGTTTCTTCAGGACCCCTGCTGCGATTGAGAAGCCTAATACTCCATATTTACTGTGGAAGAATTAGTCCTATCGCATGATGTTGTTAAGCTTGGCTGGTCGCCTCCCCCCCTCTGCCTCTTTATGTCTGTCACTCGCTCAGAGAGCTGATATAAACAGACAGAAAAACTTACAGACACAAACAAGAGAGACACACTCCTACAGACATGCTTAGGAGCCAACGTGCACCATAACATGGGGTGGTGGTGATACTGTACACATGTATGTAATCGCAACACCCTGTTCAATTCTTGCTGGGGGACCATTCGACGAATATCCCTCATTTTTCCCGCCATTCGCTCCTCATCACTATCATTTCTGTATAACATTTGTTTAAAAACACATTTGCTGATGTTGAATTTCATAATTAGTTTATTCTTAACTTTAGGATTGGCTTTTTGCTTGTTTTACATCAACATTGGTGGTCTTTTTAAACTGTATCAATGCATTATCTGAATCACAACTTCAAGCAGTTTCCCATTACAAAATGATTGATATCAATAGTACTGAAATACAACATTTGTGTGGAGTCAACAGTGCCAGGAAATGAGTTACAGTAAAATAATGTATACTTTTTACACCATAATATTAAACATTTTATTTAATTACTTATTTTGTAAAAGACGTACAATTCAATTATTGCTTAAAGTGAGAGATTCAAAGTTCTTTTTTTTTTTTACACTACATTAATAATGCCTACATTTAATACAAACAAGCACGCATTTAAGTTTTGTAAGTATTTTACAACCTGAAAACACAAAAAATTACAAATCAAAATTCCTCTATTTTACTACATTTTAGTTGTAAATTGCACCACTTGTTCAAATGTTTAAAATATATGCTAGCAGAAACAAATGATTTATGCGTCATATTTATCCACTTTAAATAAAGACCCTAATCTAATCTCCAATATTCTCCTTCAGCATCGCAAGGACCTCTTTTGGACTCTATTTTAGACCTTTTAGAACTAAAAAATACCGCTGGGAATTGCAGTAGTCAATGTTGTATTTTTAATTGTTAAGCTTCAGTTATAAATCAAATACTGAGTTGTTCAACATTATTAAAATCAGAAATGAGAAACTTTCTCCCTACAAGTTCCAGCCAGGTGTCAAACATAGACAAACTAATAGAGGAAGTTAATTCAGACCAGTGAGCCTCTGCCAAGTTCAAGCCTCTGATGAGATCTTAAGGACTGTTTGTTTTGCTGCTGTGAAAGGTTCAAATAGGGAGAAGACGGAGGTTTTGATGACCCCTGGCCCTCAGGTCCTTAGTGGGTGTTCTGCAAACACTCCCTATTGATGTGTGGATAAGGAGAGGCCCGCTGCCGCGCACAGTGCTTATGCTCATTTCAGTGGAAATGGACACCGCTCTGAAAAGAGCCAAGAACCTAGCAAGTGGCTTAAAAGAAAAGAGTATAATACATATGTAAGGGTGTCGTGGCTGCTGTGTGTGTGTGTGTGTGTGTGTGTGTGTGTGTGTGTGTGTGTGTGTGTCTGTCTGTCTGTCTGTCTGTCTGTCTGTCTGTGTATGTGTGTGTGTGTGTGTGTGAGCATGGAAGAAAATATGAACGAAAGTATTAATTTTTTGTGAGTGCTTCAGTAGTAGTATATTTGGGATGCATAGAGAGCAGATTACTCAAACACACTGAGGGTGCCACAAAGTAGAGACACTGCTGCTGCTTTTTGCTATGACAGACATGACATAAACTTTATACTATATTTCCCGTCCAACTAAATCCAGCTGAACTTCCTCGACCTGTGCAGGAGGTTTCCCTGCAATCTGGCCAATGCAGGCTGGGATGAGTAGTGAAAAAATCTCTGTTAACTGTGATTTTCTGAGCTTTGAAAGTCTAATATTTCAGAATGAATAATCAATATCATGATTGATATTAATATTTAAAATTATGAATCTTATGTATGTATTTTGTGCACATCATGACAATATTAGGGTCTTGTTTCATTAACATAAAAGTTGTAAGAATTATTGAATAAATTAGCAAGTGAATTTGTCTTGGAAATATGAGGTGTAGTGTGTGTGTGTGTGTGTGTGTGTGTGTGTGATATGTAGGCCAAGCAGGAAGTGACCCATAAACATATCCATCCAGCTCTTTCATTGGGGGCCAGTGTCGACCTCCTCCTCTCACCTCATCATCCCACCACACACACACACACACACACACACACACACACACACACACACAAAGCCCCCAGTGAGCGTTAAGCAGGCCAACGGGCCAGCCGAGGGGGCTCATTACAGGTCCACAGAGCCCCCCAACACAAAGGCCTGAGCCGCTTTAGCCATGGGATGATCTGCTCTCTACTGACTAGAGAGAGTCCATAGATGGACAAAAGGAGGGAGGGAGGGGATGGGAGAGAAAGAGGTGAAGGAGAGCAGAGAAGAGAAGTGGGGAGGAGAGCCACGGGCTTTAAGGATGTCAGGAGACCCCGGGAGAGAAAGCCTGGCGGGCGCTCAGAGAGGAACGGAGGAAAGGAGGAGGAGGGTTAAGCTCCACGGCTACGTCAGGACATTAACATTCACACAACCTCCCAACATCTGCTGCTTCCTTCTCGCCCTCCATCCCTCCCTCTTTCCATCCCTATCTTCCTCTGCCCACGAACAACACTGGAACAAAGACAGTAAGACGGAGAGTGAGAGGACAGATAGACGAAGAAACACGAGAGAAAAGCAAATGGAGAAAATAAGAAGAAAGGTGAGATGGATGAATTTAGATCATTTGGCGGCTTAGCAGCTGCAGGGTCAGTGGAGTTGAGGAGGAAAAAAAAAGATATTCCTTATATTTCTTGTTATACAAACATGATATAAATTGGCGAGGGAGGTCTATGGTTAATCACAAACAGAGAAAAGACAGCAGAAAACATGACTGAAAAAAATCAGTCCAAGTACCAAATATAAACTCCTTTATCAAGTTTCAAATCGGTGTCATTTCATGATCACATGCACCCGAAGGCCTGATACAGGCCAGAATGAGCTCTCTGGTGAAGACAATCTTTGACTTAGCCATAAACCTGTTCTTTTGGAAGCCTCCAGGAAAGAGAGGAAAACCAGCGACATGTCCAGTGCATTAAACCCTCGCCTCTAGTTCCATGTCTGGCCCTGGGCCTGTGTCTGCACCAGTCTGGCCCGCTGCACTCAAAGCCACATGCTCAATTTTATGTTGCTTTACCACCATTAGTGCACTATTAGTCTTTAGGGTGGCAGGGCAGAGAGTGTGGGGTGTCCGATATATAATAGAGAACATAATTAAGCAAGGGAAAACAGAAGTCAAACTGTCCCCCATTCCCAAACATAATACCCACATGTGAACTATGAGAGTCAATTCAAAGTATCATGAAAATGTAAAGGTGAAAAATATGTGAAATCACAAAAAGGGATCGCAGCGTTGTTCTGTGGCCTACAGTAAGGCAGAACAAGTCTTAAGTGAGGTAAGTGTGTGGCTGCTGGGTGCTTTATAGATGATGTATAGATGCCTGCTTCTTTCATATATTTCCTGTGGTGAAATTAGAGCCCTGTTCTGAAGTGCTGGGCCCTTGTACGTGTGTGTGTGCATGACTGTAAACATGAAGACATCTTTCTCCACAGTCAATCTCTGCCTGTCACATCTGGCTCGCAACTCTACCCCTCGAATACACACTGGAATATATACACCGCGTGCATGGTGACATCTATGACTTATGTACTGGGAGGAGTGTTTGAAATTAAGCTGCAGTGAATATGGGCCCAGAAGCACTGAGAGCGAGAACAGGAGAGTGTGTGTGTGTGTGTGTGTGTGTGTGTGTGTGTGTGTGTGTGTGTGTGTGTGTGTGTGTGTGTGTGTGTGTGTGTGTGTGTGTGTGTGTGTGTGTGTGCTTTGAGCCTGTGTGTGGGAAAACAACAAAACCCATCCAGGTCCACTGTGGAGTGTGCCTATATGAGACTGTGGCTCATTCACAGCTCAAAATTTGCAACAAAATGTGTGTGGTAGGGCTGTGAAATATGGCTAAAAAGGTTTATATATTTTATTACCTTATATACATTATGTATAGCTTGATATTTAGACATTTTACAACAAAACTACTAGATTAACAAGGTTTTACACCACATATGAACCGAGACAGCAGTGACCTCAGGCTTGAGATGAAAATTAGCACCTTCAAGTCTAAGGCCTTGTTACTCTGCTGGTACCACTCTTACTTGCTCTAAATGTCTACACAGTACACTGTCTGAAAAAGGGGGACTGAATTTCTGTCAACTCTTGTGAAATTGAACCACAGAAATTGAACGGTCTGACATGAGACCGCTGTGCTGTAATTGCTCATGCACTCTGGACACTGAAGTAGTGCAAAGATTAAACATTAAACATCATGGCCATTCTCCAACAATGTATTTTGTATGTATATGTTGCAACATACTTCTGAGACATTATACCTGGCCCTGACAAAACAAACTAAAACTATTGTAAAACTAAATATATATATAAAAATAAACCTTTCTAAAAGAAAAAGAAACTAAACTAGCTTACACACTCTGACAACTAACTAAAACTGAACTTGAAAAGTTAAAACTAAAATAAAAACTAATTGAAAATTCAAAACTATTATTACTGCTACACAGTATTCTCACACACTGCCTTAAAAGTTAGCATCCCTGGATGAGTGAGTGAAACAGAATAATCATCGACTTACCTGCAGCCTGCAGGACCATGTGCATTCGGACTTTAGCCTGCTCTGCTGGAGTCTGCAGAAGAGTAACAGACAGATCAAACAAAAACTTAGTCAACAATATATGATAATGTGATGTTTTAACTGAACTTAACACAAAGTTTCTCATTCTTTTTAGACAACTACAGAAGGGCTCAGTATGTTGCTCGAGGGCACGTTAAGCAGGACTTACACTCATTAACACGTTCACTGTTAACTATAATACCACCCTGCTGCCTGAGATATCACAAAGCGCAGTTCATAACTGGGGACCGCCTCCACACTGACACAACTGTATATGTAATCTAGCTCTAAAACTGCTATGTCCATCAGGCTGAAATTTTACCCATGATAACCTTTAACTGCAAAACATTACAGTGAATGTTCCCTTAAAACTGTCCTTACGGAGCACCAAGGGACAACTTCACCAATCTCCTAGTCTAATCATCTGTCTAAAAAAAAAAAAAAAAAAACCTACTGGTGAAAAACAGAACGCAACAACATTTCTGACACACCAGGGAGAATCAATGAGAAAGAGATGAAGAGAAATTTAGAGACAAAGAGTGAGTGAGTGAGCGAGAGTGAGAGGAAAAGAGGGAAAACAAAAGCTGCTTTAACAAGTCTATGGAGAGTTGGATAAGAGGGCACAGAGAGCACATTTTACAAAGATCACAGCCAAAGACTCAACATATTCCCCATCCTATCGCGTGTTCGTGTGCGTGCGCGCGCGTGCGTGTGTGTGCGTGTGTGTGTGTGCGTGTGTGTGCGTGAGTGTGTGTGAGTGTGTGTGCGCGCATCAGAAACGCTTAGCGGGCATGAACAGGGGGAGGGCCTTGTGCTTTGACAGCTGTATTGGGAGGTGCAGCCCTTTCTCCTGACATGCCCTCAAAAGGGTCTTGCTGTAATTCCAATATCGCTGCTATTAGATTTGAGGGTCTTAATTGTCAAGGAAGAATGATGGCTATGACAGGGCGTGGAGCTGTAAAAGGCGAGCACGCTACAGATTGCTCTCTGAGTTTTTTCCCGGCGCTGCCGCGACACAGAGGCCCTCGTTACCATGCAGCGGTGAAGACTGTGTGTAGGATTAGAGAGAAATTAAATGCTAATGGGGATGGGATCTGAATCCGCTGCCTGGGAGCATCATTTAGACGACAGGGCCGGGGCGTCGCTGACAGGCAGCGCTTCCTCCCTCCTCCTCCACCTTCACAGACAAGCTAGCTCTTCCCCCCCACTATTCCTTCTCCCAGCTTCCCCACCCACAGAAAAAAATCTGATTTATCAAACTGTAAACTTGTCACTTTGTAAAAACGTCACTTTTCGGTGGCAGTCAGGGAAATATAATGACCCCCTTTAATATAGCGATGTAAGGGTGCTGTATTCTAGATGGAACGCACATCCAGGCACTGCAGACAGACTGACGCACACTTAATGCAACATGGGTGTGTGTATATGTGTGTGTGTGTGTGTGTGTGTGTGTGCGTGCGTGCGTGCGTGCATATCCCCTGTAGCAGGACAACACTCACTGGCACTGCTCGACAGCTGAAATTACTAATCACTATTATACTGGAGAAGAGGAAGAACACTTGAGGCCTTCACCCACACACAGACGTATAAACACACACACTCTCTATTCCCTCTCATGAACAAGTGATTAGGGCACAATTTAGTCTTTTTTTTTTTTTCTCCTTTATTTTTTGGCATCTTCTTTACAGCAAAAAGAAGGATTACATGCCATGAAATAAAGGTCCTGGGCAGGATTCAAACCTAGGAAAATGGCACAGGGCTTAGCCTGCTAAACAATTACAACGACACAGGAATCAGTCTTGGTACAACCAGTCATTTAAAGCAATAACACATCACATCTTAACTAAACTGATCATTGTGTGCTGTGCAGTCATCTTAGTTACAGTTTATTACGACGCCCCCCTCAGTAATTACATTAGCATTTGTTTACACTGGCCTTAAGGCATGTGTAAGTCCATGAATCCTCAATGCAGGCAAACACAAACACACACACAGGCCAGCCAGCTGTGGGTAATACAACACTGATTCGGACACAGGATAGCAAACTGCTGCTGCGTTGTCTGACGCTGTTAAAACTTTCAAGCAACTTGCTGCAAATTGCGACACAAATCACGGATGTCAAAGCAGTTATTTCCTATTACCCTGTAAATGGAAAAACACCTGCTTTAACATCAACGATTGGCATGTGCCCAGAGGCGTGCAACATGCTTAAACGTTTTAGCTGGGAACATCACAGAACTTTTCTGCTATGTACAAATCAGGACAAGTGTGTACTTCCTGCCTAAAGAACTACATAAGGCTGAAACAGGCTAGTTAATATCAAATTATCAAGTGATATAAAAAAGGTACTCAGAAGTGAACTTACAACTAAGCAAACATAATGATACAGAACACACACACACACACACACACACACACACACACACACACACACACACACACACACACACACACCATGTTTTTGCATCCCAACAAACTCTCTATTTTTCTTTCTAATTCACACATGAATGCCCGCTTCGTCTGTGTGTAATTCATTAGTAAACAATAGAAAGGCGTTAATTGTGCTCCCCAGAGGCAGATCTGTGTTCCCCCCCACTGGGAAAGAGGCACCCGCTGCATCTGAAGTGGCTTCGCCCCTCAATTAGAACTGCGCCTTTCCGACTCACACAAACAAACATGAGACAGAGGGAGTACGGTGGGAGTGTGTGTTGGATATGAGCAGCACTTTTCTTACATGGGCTCTAGATTATCACACTGTGAGGAGAGGGGAGACAGGCAGAGGGGGACAAAAGACAAGGAAGACAGACACACAATGTTGCCTTTGTTTTCTTCAGAGCTCAGGAATTATTGCAGACAAAATGAGGTTGAGTGCGAAAAAGAGGGACGGTCCATCCATCCATCTTCATCCGCTTATCCGGGTCGGGTCGCGGGGTAGCAGCTCCAGCAGGGGGACCCCAAACTTCCCTTTCCCGGGCCACATTAACCAGCTCCGACTGGGGGATCCCGAGGCGCTCCCAGGCCAGGTTAGAGATATAATCCCTCCACCTAGTCCTGGGTCTCCCCGAGGCCTCCTCCCAGTTGGACGTGCCTGGAACACCTCCCTAGGGAGGCGCCCAGGGGAAAAAAGAGGGACGGTGAGGAAGAAATTAAAAGATGATGAAGAAAAAGAATATGGATATACACTGTGTTCCAAATAATTATGCAAATGCTATTTTACACTGATTTTCCTAAATAGTCGATGCAAACGACAGTCAGTATAATTTTCAAGTCATCAACCGTTAGGGTATAGGTCGAATGTTATTGAACAAACCACCCAATGAAAACAGTATTTTTTCAAAAATAAAAAAAACTCAAAATGCACTGTTCCAAATTATTATGCACAACAGAGTTCAAAGCATTTTATAGGTTGTAAAAAACTGAAAATGGTCATGTGCTGAATTTGCAGCATTAGGAGGTCATATTTACTGTAATCAAAAGCTATTTCAATCAAACACATCTAACAGAGCCAGTTATATGTTAACATAGGACCCCTTCTTTGATATCACCATCACAATGCATCCATTGAACTTGTGAGTTTATGGAGAGTTTCTGCTTGAATTTCTTTGCAGGATGTCAGAATAGCCTCCCAGAGCTGCTGTTTTGATGCAAACTGCCTCCCAGCCTCACAGATCTTTTGCTTGAAGATGCTCCAAAGGTTCTCAATACGGTTGAGGTCAGGGGAGGATGGGGGCCACACCATGAGTTTCTCTCCTTTCATGCCCATAGCAGCCTATGACACAGAGGTATTCTTTGCAGCATTAGATGGTGCACTGTCATGCATGAAGATGATTTTGATGATTTTGCTACGGAAGGCACGGTTCTTCTTTTTGTACAATGGAAGAAAGTGGTCAGTCAGAAACTCTACATACTTTGCCAAGGTCATTTTCACACCTTCATGGACCCTAAAGGGGCCTACCAGCTCTCTCCCCGTGATTCCGGCCCAAAACATGACTTCGCCTCCTCCTTGCTGACGTCGCAGCCTTATTGGGACATGGTGGCCATCCACTACTCCATCCATCTGGACCATCCAGGGTTGCACGGCACTCATCAGTTTGAAAATTAGTCATCATGCATTTGTGGGCCCACCGCAACCGTTTCTGCTTGTGAGCATTGGTTAGGGGTGGCCGAATAGTAGGTTAATGCACAACTGCAAGCCTCTGGAGGATCCTACACCTTGAGGTTCGCGGGACCAGCAGCTTCAAATACCTGTTTGCTGCTTTTTAATGGCATTTTAGCAGCTGATCTCTTAATCCGATGAATTTGTCTGGTAAAAACTTCCTCGTTATGCCTTTATCTGCACGAACCCATGTGTGCTCTGAATCAGCCACAAATCTCATGTAACTTGCCCTGTTAAGATGTGTTTGATTGAAATAGCTTTTGATTACAGTAAAAATGACCTCCTAATGCTGCAAATTCAGCACATGACCATTTTCAGTTCTTTACAACCTATAAAATGTTTTGAAACTCTGTTGTGCATAATCATTTGGAACAGTGCATTTTGAGTTTGAGTTTTCATTGGGTGGTTTGTTCAACGAAATTCGACTTACACCCTAACGGTTGGTGACTTGAAAATTATACTGACTGTCGTTTGCATCGACTATTTAGGAAAATCAGTGTAAAATAGCATTTGCATAATTATTTGGAACACAGTGTAGAGGGGACCAAAGACAGACAGGATCCGATATAGCCATCAAGAGAGGAGCTTTTAGAAAGTAGAAATGTACAGATTTTTACCCGAACCACGGCAGTCTTATAGACTTGAGTATGCTCAAAAAGTACTTCGTACAACATGTACAACATGTCATCAAACCATGTTGGATGCAAAAGTGTTTCTGGCTGTTTTCCAAGAGGCAACGTTCAAAGGTGACAAGCTGACCATCATAAAGAGGGTTGAGCTGCAGTAATTGTTTAAATATGAGGATAACGGCAACCTCTTACAGACAATTTTTCCTGGAGGGAATTCATAGTGTTGCACTCAATTGTACACATGAATAGTGACAGAAATAGGGTTGTGAAGAATAAAAAAGGGCCTGATAGAGAAGTTCAAATCCTGCCTTTCCTGTCCTCCATACACTTGGCCAATCGCTGTGACCCTCTGAGAAGCACTTTGGTTAGAGCATACCAACGCCTTATGTGTTGCCCCGTTATATCTAGCAATACTTATTTCAATATTATGTGCCCATGCTTTGAGATATTCTCTCTCTCTCCTTTTTTTTTTTTTTTTAAAAAAGCAGCCTTCTTTTCAAGTAGCTGTCATAATAGAATCTACTGTTATTGGGATATTACTGCCAGCTCTGACAACCACACCCGCTTGACTCGGGCTAACTCTTGCCCTAAATGAGACAGGAAGTCCTGTATGCTCACGGAAGGCCTCCAGCTTGTTCCCTTACCTCACCATAGCGACAACAGACACACTGAGACACGCTTAGCTGAGCATAAGTGCCCAGCGTCTGTCCCATTAGTCAAAAATAAACATGTTCCATTAGAAAAATAAATAACCTTCACTCGGCTTGGTAAAAACAATGCCACACTGTGTATGATGAGGTACCACATGCAGGAGATTTCATCTTTTTGTTTGTTATGCTCTGGTCCAAGGCACTAGTGTTAATATTATTATTGGGTCTGAGGCCAGCTAGACAAAGCAAGGTATGGTGGGTCAGCAGCTGAATAAATGCCTGTTAGAGAGGCAGAACAGAGGTCAGATAGGCCGATCTGGCCAGATTGTGGTCAGATGGTCAGACCGCTTTTTCACCAGATGAATAACTCCCTCTATCAGACCAAAGTAACAAGAATAATTGATGACTAAGCAGAAAGCGACATCAGACACAACACAAGCAACACTTTGAGTTACTTTTAGTCGCCCTGTGATGGCAAATTTACATTTAAGCATGATTCTCTATATTATTTGTATACTTTCTTTTACTGTTTCTCTCACAATACTGGAAGGGAGTTTTTCTTATTCTCACATGTTGAAAGTAAGAGCCACAAAGTCTGGGAACGTAATGTGTACGCTGAACAGATAGGGGCTACAAGGTCACCCTAAACTATCTGTTATTTCTCCCTGGATGGTTCTCACATAGTTGAGATAAACGAGATGTCTAAACCTCGGGGTAGAAAGTGCTACAGAGGGGAAGAAGTGAAGTGGCTCCTGAATGTCTGACTGTGTTTGATTGTAAGAAATGTTGAGTCATGTTTAGAAAGGGGGCATGTCTTTCTATCTCACTGGAGATGCATATATACGGTGTGCTTTTTCTTATTCGTTGAAGAGACCTTTCACACCAGCGCTGCGTGCCTTTTGTGAACCGTGTGCTTCCTTGTAAACTTGCAAGTTTATAATAAAATACAAAAACCTAACTTGGTTTGGTCTTCGACTGTCCTTATTTTGTTTCACCTTCCTATTTTAAAACATCTACACCTGCTGCATCGAAAACTTCCACCACAGCCCTCTCCTGATATAATCTGTCCATTCATTTGTTTTTACATAATCATTTACTCTATGAATATGGATATCGTAGATCGTTTCAGGCTCAGGTCAGACATGAAGAAAAACTGAGTGAAGTGAGGGGGAGACCAAGGGGAGAGGGCGGGACAATGAAGCAATGAAGGGTTAGATTGATACTGTAGGTCAGAGAATCAGAGCCAAGCACTGCTGGTCTTCCTGATGATTAGGTGAACTCCAGAATCGGCAGACACAGTAAACCATCATCTCTCAGGCAGCTCAGAGGAGCGAAGCCAGTGAAGCTCATCTCATCTCTACCACGGACTCAACTCGACAGAACATTAGATGTACATAACAGATATAGATAACATGATATGCCATGTATAATACTACCATAGTTATAGGAAGATTACCGTCGAAAGATTGAGCTATTATCTCATTGTAAACCTGCATTCAAATAAATATAGATATGATTAAATAGATATCTCTGTCATAGCTAAGCTTATTTTTTAAAGCAATATGAGGTGAGCGACCAAATATTCAGCCACCGCTCAGTGACTTAATTGCTTTCAGTCCTTTATAACCCCTTCAAGTTAATTTCCACTGAAAATAAGCAACGTAGTGCCAGATACTCAATAACAAAAATCATTTTGTGTCATTTTAAACATTCATTTTGACATAATTCGCCACATATCACTGAAGATGATTGGTTTTAAACTATAATTGAAGTTATCCTAGTGCTTAGGGAAGCCAAATGACATGCACGCTCTTAAAAATGGCATATGCCCATTGTTAGAATGAAGCACAAAAAATCTAGAAGGAAAGATTAGTCACTTTGTCTATGTCTCTATGTCCTCTTGGTAAAATAATTGACCAAAGAGCTGCCTCCCAAAAACATTTCAGGGAAATTACCCCTGCTCTAAAAGTTTATGATTAGTTCACATTATTATAAAACTAGTGTTTGAAACAAAGAGTTTAACAGAACAAAATGATCAAGGTTAACAGATAAATTACAGTACTGTAAACATGGTGAATGGGACCTTTGTCACACATTATCCTCTCTTCCCTGCTCCCTACCTAAAAAGTAAAGAATCTTTAGTAATAAATAAATGAATACATGAATGAAATGTGGGTTTGAGTAAACTAACCTCACAGTTCCAAATGTCTCCAAAACACACCATCTTGAGTCCATCTACTGTAACATTAATCTTAATTGCACCACTGTAACCATTATTATCTGTCAATAAACAGTTTCAATATACACTCTCTCTAACTCTCTTTACGCTGGAGTTGATATGCTCAATATTCATCTCATTATATTTTTAAAGTCATCATCTGTTTCCATTTTCTTTCATTCATTGTATTCTGCTCAGGCTTCGTCCTCATCTTTTCTTCCTCTACGCCTCCCTCCCACTCCCCCAAATAAACACACAGATATATCCCATACCCAAAAGAGGACAGGGGAAAACAGAGCCCCTAGAAAATGCAATATTTCTGTTTTTAATATCGGGTCTATAAGATCAGGGCAGAGATGGGTTCCATGGCAATATGTTTATTTATATATTTTATAAGAAGGGGGGGAAAAAAAATCTGCCTATCAGTGTATGTATTTGGGGGGCCTGGGCCACTGTATCTGAGCTCATCTTATATGAAAAATAATGTTGTGTATGGCTATACTTTTATATATAATGGCAATATGGGATCAGGGCTCTTTTACAATGTGCCATACTTCAGGCTAGGGCTAACAGCATTTTATGGCCCGCCAGCAGTTCATCTTCATGTCTCAGGCATGCAGGAGCACTGCATAATAATGTCGTTTCCTGCCCCCAAATGCTATTTCACAGGCCGGGGCTCATTTCTCAAACTTCACCACTTTTACAATTTCCCAAACTTTTATTCCCGTCATTATTACCAACAAGATTTCATTACGTATTTAGAATGTAAACAAGTCTGAGTAATGACACTCCCCCGTCTTCCTGGAATCATTCCCGCTGATGGTTCTGCTGCTATCTCAGGCGCGTGTATTCATACAAACACACGCACACTAAAACATCCACGTGCATAGAAATACACAAAACCCGATGCACTGCAGTTTGCCCACATACAACCATACAAGAAGTACACATACATAGATAAACTGCCCCAGCCAAGATACAACTCAGAAGGCAGTAATTTACTACACCATGTGCATGTGTGGGTGCGCATTCATGTATGTGTTCCTGATAAAAGGGGGAGGCGGGGGGGGGGGAGGAGAGAGTTTTATACTCAACTCACATAAATCATGTAGAAGAAAAATGAGCAAATGTGCAGGCTAACTCATCTTCTCCCCATCCGGAGAAAATGAAATTCACTGGAATACCTATCAAAACTGCAATCATCCAGAGATAATATCTTCTTTGGTCTATCTGCACTTTCCGATTTAATTTCCTCCATGCCCTTGACATCCAGCGATACCATTAAGATGAAGCACATACAGTAAGGGAGTAGTTCTCACGTTTTGATATATGAGATCTCCGCGCTTAATGTAATATCATCATTTGAAAATTAATGCAATCTTTCTTTTGTTTGGGGTGGGGGGTTTGGAAATACTCAAGGAGCGGTCCACAGTGAGACAGGCAACAACATGGAGAGCAAGACAGTGATGGGGACACATGAAAAGGAGACAGAAAAACAAGTGGTATGCAAGAAAGGAGGGGAAAACGGGGGGGATACTTTGTGGAGCCCCCCCCCCCCACCTCCCGTGCCAGAATGACATGCAATTACGTATGGGCCTGCCCCGAGTCAGAGGTCACTCAAATTACTCCATCATTTAGCCGCGCCGTGGAGATGAGAGAGAGAAAGAAACCAGCCCACCCTCTCCACATCCTCCCAACCCCGCCGCCACATCAAATATCATGAAATCATTAGTGTAATAAGCATGGAAATCTGTTTGCAGATTATCAACACCCCCCACCTCCCCTTCTCCTCCTTTATCTGCACAGAATCTCTCTCTCTGAGCTGTTTTCACCTCTTTATCCTATAAAATCATATTAGAGAGGAAGAAAGACAGACAGAGACAAAGAAATACAAAGAGAGGGAAAGAGATATAGTGAGAGATAAAGAGAAAGTGTTTAATGAGACAATTAAAGACGCAGAACAGAAGAAAAAAAAAAGGAACGCTAATATATCATTCTGAGCTCTGAACTCTCCTCAACTCCTCGTATTTTACACTAAGGCGACTCAAAGTCAAATCACTGCAGTGAGACCAGGTTCACATTCTTGGTGTGAGTGTGTTGTCCTGACTACAGCTGCTGTTGCCTGTCTGTCAGTAAGCCAACAAGGCTATTTGCCTCAGTAAACTCTTCAACTCACCAAGGGACACTGGGGCGACATCAGCCATCCCTGAAGAAAGCCATGTGTACAGCAGTCTGGTGACCCCTCGTTTCTATGTTACCTTTTTCGGATAAAACAAACACTTTCTTGTGATAGATTAAAGTGTTTGAACGCCATTTAGGCAACAATGGTTTGAATTATTTACAGACTACAAACCAAAATTACTTATATCAGAGGGACAACTAGACAACTCGACACAGCTTGTGTGAACTATAGGTAAGAAATCCTGCAGGGAAATTGAGGGTTACTGGACAACCGTTTAATTACCAGTCATATGCAAACTATTCCACCTAAACAATGCATCTTTTATTAATGCAATTAAAAATCATAATTTTTCTATAAACAAACTTTAAAAAGGACTTTCTTAATGCTTTTACAAAAAGGCCGGCAATGTCCCATCAAGACTCAGCATATTATCCAATGACAACACAGATGTGTCATTTCAGTTTTCTGTGAATCATGACCTCAACTCAACCTGCAACCCTGGACTGACCTGTAAACCAGCCTCTCCTGCTCTCCACTAACAAGCTCTATTCAAACTCCCATCCCAGGGCAGAGCTACCTCTCCCCCCTCCCGTTCTTCCAGTGTGTGTTGTAGAACGATGGGTACAGCTGCTGATTGAGCCAGTAATCCTGATGAGGCTGATTCCTCATGTATTGATTGAGCTGCTGGCTTTCTTTTACTTCGCTCTGAGAAGCTGTGCATCTGGACTGATTAGCTGCTGTAGGCCACCTCTTTCGCTATCGCTCCATTTCTCCCAGAGCAAAGAATCATCCAACTCAAGTTTGTGTGTGTGTGTGTGTGTGTGTGTGTGTGTGTGTGTGTGTGTGTGTGTGTGTGTGTGCGCGTGCGTACAAAAGCAGAAACTAACGCAGAGCAGTGGGAGCAATTAACTTCAGTCTTTTTCTCTGCATCACTACTGATCGCGTTCAGTCAATCTGCTGAAATATGAAAACAAAACAAACATGAACAATAACACAAACCTCAGACCACATAAATCGTAATTGCCCACCTAATTACAGCACCAGTCATTCACTCATACTGTTAACGTAACAGGAGGAGGCAACGTAAGTATTCATCATGAAAAATCAAGCGCAAGAATCATTTGATTGTCACATCAGTGTTTTTTGTTACGAGTAAACACCGGAACAGTTTCTGACAACTAATGCAAATTATTTAAACTCATATTAGGAAGTCAAAATAAAAAGCAATTCCTTGATAGAGACCAGGTCCAAGGCAGCTGCTTGAAAGGGTATTGGGACTTGAGCATGGCGACACCATGACAAGTGTCAATATGGTTGATGCACAATCTTAAGAGCACTACATCAACAGAGAGCCATAAATGCCTGTTTAGAAATCTGCAGGGATATATGTGTGAGGTATAGCGGGAAACAGCCTTTCGAGCAGCCCTGCAACTCTCCCTCAGAGGGAGACAAGCTCCATTATTTACAGTTCTCTGTCCCGAATCGTAATAAGAGTCTTGCGCTCCCCAGGTAGCTGACTACTGGGGTGCAATCTCCCCATAAGCATAAACACACCCATAAATTCAAACACTCAGTATTCAGGTATTCAAATTCCCCCAGATGTATAAATACAAAAAAATTGCACGGGTAAACATACCAATGTGTGTGTGTGTGTGTGTGTGTGTGTGTTGTTTAACTCTGAGCTGATCCTAATAAAGACCAAGAATCAAATGCAAACATATTATAATCTGTTCCTATAGGTCCACTTGGTGCAAAAAAACTATACAAAACACACATGCAAACTAGCTGCACTAACCCCTGCCAAGAAACATTACAGCAAATGTACTCACATTTGCAATACCCTAGGACATGACGTGTAAAAAAAGACAATCTAGATTATATTCCAGTACTACTGTTCTGTTTAACTTCAGTGAATTAGTATAAATTGATAATATGATACACAGATATACAATTCAAGGTAACTCTCGCCAGATGTAAATGTGAAAACATGAAGAATGTGTGCATATATACATACAGTACATCATATCTGTCTGGACTATATACTGACCCAGTATCATTTAGGGCTGGGTGATAAAACGATCTCAAAACTGGATCGCGATAAAATTCAGGTCAGCTTTGGACATATTTACCCGATAACACAACTGCCAGAGTCTGGCTTTTCAGCTTTCCGGGCACGCCCACTTCCTATCGTGAACGTTTGTCTGTTGCCAGTGTTATATGGAAATGTGTTCCCCCGTCGAATAGTGTTTTCCTCCTGTTAAAATGGGTATCGCCCCTATCCATAGTTATGTTTAGGGATTAGGTTTGGTTCAGATTTGGGTATGTAGAAGAAGGCGAAGTTGTAAAAGGGAGAAGAAATTAGCTAAACTGGAGCCGAGGACAACGAAAGTAATGGTGGACATGGTGAACGTAAACTTGCGTTATCCTCTCAAGCTGAAGACATTGTTGATAAAAAAGGGTTACACGACGTCAGTTGTGTGATAATGGTTCGGATTTTAAAAAAGCGACGAGGAGCAGATCAAGCCAGTCTGCAAAATATGTCGGCGGTTGGTGCTAACCAGGACGGGAAACACAACAATTTTTTTTCCCCTCACCTGAACAGATACCATCCCAGCGACCACACAGAGTATGTAAATGCGAACTCATGCCGGCTCAAGTCTACACACACAGCCTGCAAATTAAAAGTAGTACTGTTAGTTTGTTTGCTGTTGACAGAGCTAGCATTAGCTGCGCTGTAGCTGATGTAGCAAAACAACAACCAATCGTGTTGTCTTTTGCAGCCACTGCCCCATATGAAAAACATTCAAAAAGGAGCAAAAATATAACGAGCGCTATTTCTTATTGTACAGTGAAAGACACACATACGTACTTTACTTTGTTTGGTTTTGTGCTACCTCTGCAAACATTTGAGATGCTTTCTTGGCAGGAGTTTACATGTTTTATGTTGATTTTAATGTAAGAAGTTTTAGGTTGTTTACTAAATCAAAAGAAATGTAGCCAAAACTGACTGCTCACTTTGTGACTTTGTTTATTTGGCAGACACAAAAAGGAAACCATAATTGTACGATGAATCTGTATGACAAAAAGATTTAGTAAATTTTTATTTTTTTATTTGTAATGTGAGCTCTCAACACAAACTTTGTGCTGATTATTGTAAAAGCACGTTTTTTATTTTATATGTTAATAAACTATATTCTAAAGTGTAATTAAACCTGCGTTTTTTTCCGGCATCAGTTAGGACGCACTTCGAACGGGCAGAATCAGCAAAAAATATATATTGTGATAAATATTGATTTCGATCAAAATGGGAAAATATACCGTGATCACATTTTTTGCCATATCGCCCAGCCCTAGTATCACTTATGTCTTATGGAAATTAGTTCACATTCCTCCACTTGCCTTTAAGAGGGAGACTCATCTCCACATGAGACCCACATTACCTAATGTTTGCCAAGATGTAACTGCCAATACACATATTGATTAATGCTGTTTATGCATGTAATCCTCTCTTGAATAATTCACACCCCCTTTTATGGAGTACAACATCAATCACACTCCAGACCCACCCATAGACATCTCCAAAGCCAAACTAGACCATTACTATGTCGTGCACTATATTTAATGACCGTCATTTTATTTAAGTGTCTGAACTGGGAGTCAAAAATCTATGCACTATATAGTGCCCTCAAAAAGTTCCACAGTGGGCAAAAAAGTAGCGAGCAATGATTTAGGGAACGAGGGAATAGTATTGGAGACAGCCAAAAAGACAACCATTGCCTCTCTATCTCACATGCCGTAAGTGCAACACAATGCTTTAGATAAATAATTAATAATTGTATTATAATCGTACATGAAACAATTGCATTAATGCACTTTGGGAGCAACTCAATGCAGTTTTGATGTAAACAAAGTACAGCAAAATACAGGCAAAACCACTCAACTCTTATATCCCACTTCAATCAGAGTTTGATTACAGTCAATAATAACATTAAGGAACAATTCTGCGAATGAGTTTGACGATGTTAAAATCAGAGGTCTACTTTATCTGATCTGCTACTCGTTCAAGTGGAGAGTTACTGCGAACCGTTTGAATTTCAGGGTCAGTCATTTGTGTGGCATATTCAGGGTCATTTGCGTGGTGGGGAGGGGGGGGGTATCATTTGCGTAAGGTGCTGGGAGCTGCAGGTTTAGTATGCAGGGAGGCAAAGGAGGGAGGGCATGTGGCATCCACAGAGAGTCGGGACCCTCGCTGACCCCTGTCTATAATTTATCCCCTGGAATATGGGGCACATCAAACCTCGGTTCCTTCCCACCCAAAAAGAGGAGAGAGAACCTTTTCGCTTTTTTGCACGGCACTCTGACCCCGTATTAAAGCGAGTAGCAAGAGAAACGTTGGCCATTAAATTTGCAGGGCTGTCCCGGGAGAATGTTTCCAGCAGGCCCTCGATTCATGGATGGGAGAAGACTGAGGAAAGGCCCCATGCTGACAGGAGGAGGGAGAGGGTGAAAGAGAGAGGGAGTGTGTGTGTGTGTGTGTGTGTGTGTGTGTGTGTGTGTGTGTCTGAAAGGTAAAAAAAAAAATAATCTCCTTTTATACATCCATGTGCAAACAGATATGCACACATGCAGAAATCCTGCAAATATCCTCAATAAATGCAAAAATGAGGGAGATAACCTGTGTGTGTGTTTGGGCAGAATTGGGGATAAATGAAACGCTAATATAAAAGGTGGACCAGGCCCTAGGGTCGACACTACCCTCCCTCTATCCTTGTTTTCTCTGTCTTCTTTCCCTGCCTGATGTTAGCTGCAGGTATTCAGCTCCAATTCCGGAGGTTTCATTAGGAATGCAGATTTGAAAGTGAGTGAGTGTGTGAGTGTGTGTGTGTGTGTGTGTGTGGGGGGGGGGGGTAAAAATGGGGTAGTCAGATAGAACTTACCAGATGTTCTAATCTGCCTTTGATGTTTGCAGCGTCCCTGCAACACAACAAAACAACTGTAAATAAAGTGCAGACACACATTCTTTTGCAGACGTGCACACACATATACCGAAAAAATACACACATTAATACGCACGAGAGACACAGAAGAACAAACTCTACTTTAAGTGTGCTTAATTTAACATTTCTGAACCAATTTCTGAATAGTTGTTCTCATTGAATTGGAACAATACCTGTAGCTAATTCTGATTAGCTAGAATTAGGGCAGCATTTTTTTTTCATTATTAATTAATCTATAGGGTTGGGTACCACTATGGATCCGGTACCTACGCAAACGGTAGTATTCGGACCGGATTACAACGCAAATTTCGGTTCCGACTGAAATATTTCCCCCGACATGCACTCTACAATCACTGCTCATAGACGGCTTTTTGTACACGCTCTGAAACAAACGTAAAAATATCACACTTTCTCTGTAGTCTACTGTTAGCTAGCTATCGTAAATGTAGGCTACTTTTAAAATGACATATTTTCCCTCTGGGCTCACCAAAACGGACGTAAAAGCATATTAACCATTCACTGTACGTGATCGCTAGTAAACATATTACACTTGCTCTGCTAGTCTGTCGTTCAGAACAAGACCTGTATCCTGGTGGTGGGGGAAGCGGGACAGCCACCCCAAATTGTCTGCCCTTTCAAACTCCTACCTGTGTGTACAGTCCTCTTGGACACCACCTGAGAGATTTTTCTCTCAGTAAAAATTCAAACGGTACCCAACCCTATTAATCTACCCATTATTTTCTCAATCAATTGAATCATTGTTTGGTTTCCAAAGCGCAAGATGATAAAATGAACTGAAAATGTCTGCGTCCAACCATCAGTCCAGAGATACTGAGTTTTTCTTAGAGAAGTAAGAAAAACAGCATATATTCACATTTGAGAAGCTAAAAACTGTGTTTTTTGACATTTTTGCTTGACAATGAGCAGAGTGGTTGTGGAAGAAATTGATCTCGGTGACAGGTTTTGTTTATTCAAAAGGAGAAAAAAAATAGATAATGAAGAATTATCCTAAATGTAACCTTTCAGACTGAAGTGCTGTGCATGTTTGTGTGTGTTTGTGTCCACACCAGACAGAGGTTAACCAATATGGTCGCCTCACTGTTGCCGCTCATAATAATAATTTCCAGTACAGAGAAAGAACTCGGAGCTTATTATCTGTGTGAATTAATAATAATAAAAAAAAAACGTGTGTATGATTATCAGTGTAGCAATGGGAGAATGGCGAGCCGAGGAAGTGGAAGAGGAGGAGGGGGGAGCAGTCGGTTTTAAAAAGAGCAAATTGGCAGTAAATAATAGATGCGATTTTGGCACATTTCAAATTTGCAGTAGTGGAAATCAACAGATCAAGAGAACACAAACAGCACCCGTCCCCGATCCCAGCACTCTCCATGCAACTCTGGCCCCCATTACTGACATCTCCACCCTGGCCGTAGCGTTTCACTGTGTGTGTGTGTGTGTGTGTGTGTGTGTGTGTGTGTGTGTGTGTGTGTGTGTGTGTGTGTGTGTGTGTGTGTGTGTGTGTGTGTGTGTGTGTGTGTGTGTGTGTGTGTGTTAAGAAGGAGGAAGGCTTATCGACAGGCTTCAGTTGCTAATGCAGCCAGCAGCATCACAGTGTAAATCTACACCATCTCTAAAATTACATACTGTCTAATCCATCCCACCCTCCACCCCACGCTTCTCTCTCCCTCCCCCCTTTCATCCATCTATCCATCCATCCATCCATCCATCCGGCCAGGTCCCATACCCAGTGTGCCCACAAACCTAAGCCATTCCCGCATCATCAACATTTCTAAAAACTGGTATGAAGGAATGACCGAAATGCTCAACAGAAATGCTAACAAAAGTAAGAAACAAGGAGAGAAGAAGTCATGAAGAACGGATGTTTGCTTGTTAATTCTGCGCTGTCAGTGAGCCACATGCAGACAAGTCAACCACTTAAGGCAAACTTCATCTAGCTGTAATTACATTACATTCTGACAAACACCCCGCCACATTCATTATACATGATGGGCGCCCGGCAACCAGACAGCAAGACATTTGTTACCTTGGTGACAGTGTGTGTAATCCGCTAATGAAGCGCAATTAGTGAGAAACAATCTAACACAGGGGAGACGCAGCGCTCGATTCCTCCTTATCCACTCATTTCCCTGTGCTTTTTTCTTCCCTCTCTCTCCCCTTGCACTCCTTTTTATTACCTTGTCTTTTATTTTTGTGATCAGACCTTTATTAAGCTCTTCACTTGCATTTAATCTCCCACTGTGTCATCTGTTGTCTTGACTTCATCAAGGGCAAGCTGTCCGGCACTGTCCACACCCGGGCCAAAGGGATCGCTCTTTCCATTACACACACACACACACACACACACACACACACACACACACACACACTCATATCTCTTTTCAAAACATCATATAATCTGCTGAGGTCTTCAGGGACAGAGCTTTCCTTTTCTCCTTATCTCCCTCCCTCCCTCTCTCCGTCTGTGCCTTCAACGCAGAGGCAGCATCGATTTCTGAATTACGCCACAATATTAAATAATTAATATACTTGCCATGATTGATGTTTTGCATTAGGCCAATATTAGGTTATCAATCAAAATCCACTTGGTTTAATGTAATAATATTGAAAATGTGTCAGTGCCTGTTCATCCAATTTGTAGTGGAGGCAAGCCAGATAGTAATGGTGGTGTAGCACAAGGCCTCAGAGACACTGTGGCCTGCTTACTACAACCATAGGAGCACATTATTGCCCTGGCACACAGCCGGCGGGAGGGAGGGAGGGAAAAGTGATGGGGAGAGAGATGAAGTGAAGACATGGAAAGACAGGAATGAAGCAGACAGTCAGTGATTCCTGATACACTGTGACAGGCTTGCTAGAAGGAGTGGCAGTCGCATTGTGTATTGTAGTTTACCCTCAATCAAGAAACGGAACTCGTGGCACATTTAAAATCTTACTTAGTGCTATATACAGTGTAAATATGAATGTATTCATTGACATATACAGCCTAAACACCCACTTCGCTTTACTACAGTATGATTATAAGAATGTGTGTGTAAATAATTGTCCATAGACATTTTATGACGTATGATGTGCGGAGATAATGGGAACTGCTATAGCTCAGGTGGTTGTTTGGGTTGATGATGCAATCCTGTTTACATCCTGTTTAAGTGTCCTACATTTTTCTCCAAATGTGTTGAGATAAAAGTCTGCCAAAATGAAGGTAATGTTTAACAATTTAGTCTAGTTTAGACTTCAATTACGAGAATATTGGTGCAATAGGCTTTTTTCACACCAGACATTTTGACTTGTTATAGTAGGAAGAGCACAGGGGTTACTAGGGGCTCTGTTCAGTTTATTTTTTTTCTTTTCTTTTTTTTTTTAAGATTATTGTTTTGGGCTTTTCCTTTAATTGATAGGACAGCTAGGTGAGAAAGGGGAGAGAGAGGGAAGACATGCAGGAAATCGTCACAGGTCGGACTCGAACCCTGGACCTCTGCGTCGAGGCATAAACCTCTAAGTATATGTGCGCCTGCTCTACCACTGAGCCAACCCGGCAACCAGCCATCCTTAATTTCATCATTTAAACCTGTGCTTTTGCTAGCCTGGCTCCGCCCTCCTAGGTACTTCCGTTCAATTTTCATTTTCCTTCAGTACTGCATCTGGGTTTGTGGTATATTCTTGGGTTTTCTCCGGTCAAATCTTTACCGGTCCAATCAGTGAACAGAGGGAGTGGCTGAGAACGATGACGTTGAGGTTCGGTAACCTTCGGGGAGTTCCGTAATGGCGGCGGAGAAAGATGCAAGCGAAGCCATTTGGTCCGTTGTGGCAGCAACACTGCCGAATATCCAGAAGTTAAAGCCCGAGCAAGAACAATCTTTACTGAGTTTTGTTGGTGGCCATGGTGTAGTAAGGGAAAAGTTTGATTTTCCAGCTCGCTCCGTTGGTTGTGGTTGTTAAGGAGTTGGCTAAGGCTAACGCTAGCGATGCTAAGCCGACGTCACGACCAAATGTTAGCGATTGGTTATGGCAGATCCAATGGTTTTAAACTTCAAAAAGAAACACTGATATTGGACCTAAGATCTATGAAGTGGCAAACAAATTCTTTACCAGGCAAGTTAAACCTTAACCATGGATACAGGTGCAGGACAAACTCAGCAAATGAAAACAGAGAGAGTAAATATTGTAAGCTCTCAAAATGTTTATGACGCAACGTTTACAACCTTTAACAGAGCTCAACAGTGACCGCCCACTTTATTAACGGCTCTGGTTCTGGAAGTGTTTTTCCCCATTCAATCGTTTCATTGACGTTTCAAAAATTACTTATATAAAGAGTTTTAAGTCTTGAACCAAGCAAACCAGCTACGAGATCGGTAGTTTCTAGTGAGCATAAAACATTTGATTCGGCGCAAAAAAAAAAACACATTTTGAAAACGGCAAAAAAGGCAAAGGTACAAGACCGTGTACAGAAACTATCATAGACTTCAATGGCAGAATCTCGCTCTTGCCGTTCGTGGTTTCGGCAAACGTTTCTATGGTAACAGCGAGTTGGACTAATCCGACCGGTTACGCTGAGAATTGTGGGTTCTTTGGTATCTAGTGTAGTTTTTCTCCATAAGATCGCGGATAAAACATGTTTTTCTTTAAAACAAGGTTGGTTTCATACAGACTTCTAGCTTTTACAGGAACAGAAACTTTCGTTTCACAACCATGTAACTCGTGGTCAGACATTATGGCTGATTTTTACTTCCAGAACCACACTGTTGAGCTCTATGTCAGGCAAAATAGACAGTCGTCAGGCATAATGTTCTGCATTTGACATGACAAAGATATTGAAGGTGGACAGGACACACTGCATCATTAAATCTTTGGGAACCTGCAATACTTTATGTGCAGACTACATCTCTTTTTCCTTCGAAATAGCTACAAGCCAGAAAGACCGAGATCCTGACAAAGAATGACAAGTGAGAAAGGGAGGGGTCAGAGACAAAGAGAGAGAGGGAGAGAGAGAGAGAGAGAGAGAGAGAGAGAGAGAGAGAGAGAGAGAGAGAGAGAGAGAGTAATGTACTGTTGTTCCAGGAAATGGTAATTAGTTATCTGAGGTCAATTAAGTAAAACTAGACAAACAAGTGTGAGTGTTAAATTGAGCCCTGGCAAGGTCAATATAACCAATTTAACATCGTCACTGGATCCATCACACTGTCTGCACTTTTCTGCTTTCTCATTCCAGCTTTATTTTCTCCCTCGCCTCTCCTTATTTAATACACTTCTTTAATCGCATACTTTTTCCCCTCGTTGTCTCACCTGCGCGTTCCTTCGGCCTCTATCACTCACAGTGCGTGTTCCATTTCACTGTCTTCGAACCCTTTCCTGTCTCTTGCACTCTAAAGAGGATCTTTCAGCTGTTAACTCATCTTACCTCATTGTCTCTCCCCACCTGTCATTTTGGCCTCTCACAATCATCTGCCTTGCCTGCTACCCCTCATCCTCCAAAAAACTCTGCGCTCCTGCTAGCAGACAATTACTTACAGAGCCAGCACCAGATGAGTTGTCATTTGTGGTCAAGTTTCTAATAATTGCATTAGGTATTTTTCCAAGATGCCATCACCCCCCTTTCTTTCTCCTCCTCTTCCCCTCCACCCTTTGACACGGCGGAGATAAATATCTTCAGTCAGTCAATGGAGGCGACAGAGGGACTTAAAATGCAGAGGCAGTCATTTGATTTCCAGCTAACAGAGCTGCCCATTAGCCCAGCACTCATCAGCCATGCATTACCTCTCAGACCTGCTGTCCTGAGTGTGGAAGCTTTAACCCTTTCACTGTCCACTACTGGCCAGGTTTACCACGTATTATCAGGCATACTTTGCTGGTCATTTTAAACCCTGTCCCCTTTAAGTGACAGCAACCACTTAACTGTCCTTTACTAGCAATGGCAGTGTGGGGGCAGTAAGGCTTGGTCAATCAAAATCTGTACTGCAAAACGATGAAACACCATCCAATTTAAGAATTTAAAACAAACATTGTTAAAAACTCAACACCAATGACTGTTTGTGTCCCTGTAATAGCTCGATCATACTCTGTTTACGAAGTTTGAGATTAGAGTTATTACACTATTGAACCACAAGGTCTTTCACTAACCTTTAAGCAAAATTTAAAGCAGTTTGAAGAAAGAAGTTCGACAAAATCCTGTTGTTTTTCCATTAAGGGCTGCAACTACCGATTATTTTCATTAGTGATTACATTAGCGATGGCATTAAACTGCTCAAATTGTCTGACCAACACTTGAAAACCAAAAGATATTCAGTTTGCTATCATATAAGAGAAGGATAAGCAGCAAATTGTAACAATTGAGAAGCCAGAACTAATCAACTAAATAGATTATCTTAATAGTTAAAGTTTAATTATCTGTCAGTTGGTTTAATCTTAAAATGCCTAGAACATCACATTGATAGCGCACATGTGTATGTGCTATGAAATCATCATCATTTAAACAGTTGGGAATGTCTTCAATTTTAATACGTAAGGGCCCAGAATTAAGCTGTGCTGAACAACATATAACTTTTTACTGGGGAAACCTAGTAAAATAACCTATGACCATGTTGTAAGCACTACTCCGTTTTTTTTTTCTAAAGTGTACCAATCTCTTTCTTACACACCTTAGCTGCAAAAATAATATTACAGTCTACAGCAGCCTCTCAGCCCTCAACCAGATATCAGTCAGAGATAGTGAGCAAAGGGAAGACAGGACACTGTAACGCTATGAAAGAGACATCATTCATAAGAGAGTGTGTGCATGTGTGAACCCCATTTGCATGCCTTGTCAAGCGTGTCATTGAGCATTCATATGTTGTTTGCCTGCTGATAGAATGGCAGGCATATTTATTAAAGACTCAATGTGATGGGGACACCAGAGCAGGCACGCACACACGCACGCACACACACACACATACACACGCACGCGCACACACACGCGCGCGCACACACACACACACGCGCACACACACACACACACACACGCACGCGCACACACACGCGCGCGCACACACACACACACACACATACACAATGTACTAATACACAGTACACATCAGTGACATCTGCCTGTTTAACTAATAGAAGGCAAAAGCTTGATATTAAGCATTCGAGGGACACGCACAATAATACAGGGAGCTCAGCTTCCCCCAGGCCTGATTGCCATCTCCATAGCTCCTTTTTAACAGGGCTGCCAATTGAAATTGAAATTGTATTTCTGTGTGTGTACTAGTAGAGCTACCTCTCAGGGTTTTATACAGCTAAGAGGAGGGCTGGGGGGGGGGGGAACACACGCACACACACTCACAGGAAGGGCTAATGCAGGGGTAAGTCAGGGGCTGTCACTCTTCCATGCAGAACACACAAGAGGGAACAAAACATCGACATCTTCTATGCTTTCTATGTAATTCGGCATAGGCGCGCGCACACGCACGCACGCATGCACGCACACACATACATACATACGCGGGTACACTAGCTGCCCTCCTGCTCAATGGAGGGGCTCCACTTTAGCATAATCCCAAAATGGTGGAGAAAAGCAGTCCATTAAAAATGGGGCTAACAAATTTAGCACTTTATGTTTCTCTGAAAGGAGGGTTGAGTGCAGTCAATAAAAAAAAAAAAAAAAAAAGTCAGAAAAGGAGGAAGAAGAAAGAAAGAAGCCAATTTATGGCTGGCCTTTCTGCTCTCTGTAATAAACACACGCACGCTTGCACTCACACACCTGTTCATATGCGGCCCATATCTGACACCTGGTCATGGACAACACACAAGTGAAAGCGAGCTAGAAACAGCAGGAATTAAAGGACTGGAGTGCACTTCTTGAAACTTTGCAAGATTTGTATCACTTTAAACAAGTCAAGACAAGTTGAAAAAGGAGGTCGCGCTTCAACAATGGATATTCTCGGTGGAGTGCTAAAACCAAAAACCAATAGACATGTTCCAAAAAGTACAGAAAGGGTGAGCTCCCAAGTTAAGGAGGACAAAATACTCTCATTTCTCACTACTCATTTCACTTATTTAATTACGCTCACATCATAATAAATCAACGCTTATGCTTTTCGGCACAAAGCATTTCTTCAGAGCGTTTGAAATAATCAGGTTCAATTCAGTGGTAGACATACAAGGGCAGAGTCGCTACAGCTAGGAGCTAATTATCAACAAGCAATCAAATCGCCCCATCCAATTGCTCTAAAGGCACAGGGAAATCACAGGTGATCCGAACACCATCACATACAATTTAACACATTTAACAACCTGTGGAGCAAAAATTTAAGGACTACACTTCTTAAAACTTTGCAAATTTGTATCACTTTAACAGACGAGAGTGCTTATCATGTTTACTTAACACCATCATCATCATTTACATTACAAAAAAGTTGCATTGTCCCTCTGCACCACAGGCAAACATTTGAGAGAACGTTTTATTAATAAGCACTTTTATGGCTACGGTTTAAGCAGTACCCTCCAAACCAAACAAAAATGTGACAGATGATGTAAGGAATAATAAGACCTATTTTAAGACTACTAGCTTGTTGAATGAGGAGGACTTTAAGAGCATAATTGACATTAGAAAGAAGAGAAGGACAGGAGAGGCCAAACATGGAGATGAGAGTAATGGTGCCGGTGTTAAAGATCAAACCCGTTTTTGGTGACTTTCTGTCTGAATACTTAATTTCTTTTTTTCTAGAACTAGACCGCTTAATATGCCAGGCCGATATATCAGCCAATATTTGCGGATATGTCAAAATCGCTGTATATGTCTGCTGATAAGTAAGAAGATTGTCACCAAAGAACAATATGTTTTCTGTCGCATTTTGAATATGGAGAAAAAAAAACTCTACTTAAGTGCTTAGGACCTGGCACATGTTCACATTTATTTTGCTATTAAGAAACAAATCATGCATCAGTAGGTCATGGTTGAGGAACCATCTTCATCACATTTTGAGCCAGCCGACTCAACCGACCCAGATCCATTCACACACGTATTTAAACACACACATATAACGTCATAGACCCAGCGTGTCTCCCAACAGACTGCCCATATCTTCCTCTTCTCAGCCTATACACACCGACCCAGTGCTGAAGGGAATTGAATGCTGGGGCCAAGTTTTAAAGTAAATTGACTTCTTTTTAGTGTGTTACATAGAGGGAGAAAGTGGGACAAAGACAGAGAGAGAAAAAGCCAAAGGGAGACATGGAGAGCAATCAATTTCCCCGTGGTTTCTTCAATAGCTGGCGGTCCTTTTCATACCTCCCAATTAGAACCTTTCCTAATCAGAGAAATACCTCTCCATTATTGAGACGGAGACAATGACACTCCCCAACATTTCCGCCTGCTCCAAAACTCTTGCGATTGCAGTACTGGTACACAAAGGATAAAGCATTGGGCTATACGGCAGGGGGGACGCTTGTGTTAAAATCACATGTTGAAATCTTTTGGCTCTCCTCGTGGCCCCAGAAAAACTGATGGGGAACAATGGCAGCCCGGCACAGCATCTGTCATGGCACAATATAAAAAGATGATCTTGGCACCGAATGGACAAAAAGAACGAGGGAGAGGGAGGAAGACGGGGGAATGGAGGGGAGGGGAAGGGGAGGGCCAGGCGAGAGGTAATTCATTTGCAAATCAGGCCTTGGCGCTCAGGTCTATTTCAAGCTGCCAGTGGGTGCCAGGAGTTAACAAGGTAATCAGTTTCAATCCTGCCCTTCAATTGTACATCACACCCTCATCCAGAGAATACCCAGGCTTTTCTATAGGGGCAGAGGGGGGAAATAGCAATCTGGCTGCCGGCTGGCTGCACACACAATACACACACCTAAAGACAACTGTGTACACATTTACAGGCACACACACACACACACACACACACACACACACACACACACAGTTTATTAATAGCCATGTATCCACAACACAACAACTGCACTCTACTTTGATAATTGTTTAGACAGTGTCACTACATTTTTTTTGGACTTATTTGACTAAAAATACAATCAACAGATTAATCAATAATGGAAAAATAATGGTTAGTTTCAGGATAAACAAAGCACTGAGAAATGTTACAGCCCTTCTGTTTCTCTCCTCTCATCTAATTTGTTACTGCATATATGAAGCCGTCTGTATATTTTCAACGGCATAGTCATGTTTCAAATTGTTGCTGACCATAATGTCACAAAACCTAAAAAAGACATTTTAAAATAATGCACTTTTTCTAATAATATAAGTTGTTACAAAAGAGCCTGGAAAGTTTTGTTCAGCATTGTTTGTTGTTTACTGTAACCCTCTTTGATTTATAAACTAAATAACTGTATGTTAGAAGTCCTCCTTCTTCCTAACCCAAAAACACACAGGATGTTCTGAACCTAAAAGTCGTACAAGCAAAACGGTAAAAAGAAAACAGCAAGCTTAATTTGTCCTAATCCTTTCTTCCTCTCTCTGTATCCCTCTCTTTAGCCTGTGTCAGCTGTAACCGGCTGGCCGAGAGGTAGTTAGCTCCAGTTAGCCCCTCATTTGCATAATCAATATGACAACCTTATTTTTCTGATGCAAACAGGATTTTGCTGCTGAGCTGTTTGTTGATGTGTGTGTGTGAGTGCCCAGTCTGCTTCTGGCCAGCCTCAGTCATGGCCCTCTTTAGCCTTAATTAGATTAGGTGCGATTATCCCAGCTCTACCTTACAAGTGTACAGGCGGGATAAAGTGGCCACAAAGGCCAGCCTGTCGCAGGGACGGGGCTCTGGTCTGCAGGTTATCAGGGTCCAGGGAGACACACCGCTACATTGTTATTCATATCATCTCCACACCGTTTTCTACTGTGCCTTTTTCACTTCTCTTCGTGCACTGATCCTCCCCCCACCCCCCTCCCATGTCTATGTCAAACTGGCGTAATCACTGGCCAGGGTAAGTCTCTCTTTTTTTCTCTCTTTCTGTCTGTCCGTCAGAAGACAAAACAACATGGCCCCAAGCGCTCTGCAGTCTGGCCTATAGGGAGAGATGTCAGGAGTGTGAGAGTGTGCGTGTGTATGTGTGAGAGAGAGAGAGAGAGAGAGAGAGAGCGAGAGAGAGAGAGAGAGAGCGAGAGCGAGAGAGAGCGAGAGAGAGCGAGAGAGAGAGTGTGCGTGAGAGCGAGAGTGTGTGTGTGTGTGTGTATCCCCTGTAGCAGGACAACACTCACTGGCACTGCTCGACAGCTGAAATTACTAATCACTATTATACTGGAGAAGAGGAAGAACACTTGAGGCCTTCACCCACACACAGATGTTGTGTGTGTGTGTGTGTGTGTGTGTGTGTGTGTGTGTGTGTGTGGACTTCAAGGAAAAGTGGTACAAAGAAAAGTTAACCCAAGTCTCATACTAATGCAAATAGACGAATGAGCACAGCACAGACTTACATGCACACACAGACGCCGAGGACAGAATGGGTGCTACAGCGCACACGCAGCCACCTTGCAACCGACCCAAACGCGTCCACAGCACAGACAGTTGAAAACTATCAAGCACCAAAAGTTGCCATTGAATGTCTGGTCAGAGTTGTACTCTGTGATGAAGTGCTGATTGAAACTTTGTTTAGACCAATTTATTTAGGAAAATTTCTTGTTCATCTTTTTGTGTTTGGATAAAATTTAAAACTTGGCTTCTTCTGCAAGAAGAAAAAAAGGGCTTTGTAGAAAAACATGTATATCTCCCAAAGCAAGGAATTAAAAAAGAATTTTATTGGTAGTGGTATCCAAAAATGTCAAATGATACCCAGCCCTATTCAACAGTGGATTCATAAATACTATACATCAGAGATGCCAACATACAGCATGACTATATAAAAACGTCCCTCCTGAAGTGTACATTCAACAAAGTGTGGCAACTGTTTACCTGCAAAAATGTACGTGCCATAACAATGGCTCCAGCAGCATTTTTCCTTCTGATTAATGAGCATTTGTAAGTTTTACGAGATGAATCGCTACTCTGTTTCATTTTCTGAAATACTCCACCATTTCCCCTAAAAACATTTTCCACGTAGAGCTCAGCACTGACACTGATTTCAGATGTCGATCTGCATTGATGAGCGTGTACGTATTTATATAAAAAATAAAAAAATAAAAATTGTTAATTAGTTCTTTTTTATAAAATCTGTTGATTCAACAGCAGTGCCCAAGACATGTATACACAATTGGGCATACTTTCCATGCTGTCAGATGTGGGCATAGAAAGAGGCAGGAACAGAGAGGCAGGGGTTTATTAAAGGAGAAAAAGGACGAAAGATACTTAGAGGAAAGAATGATAGATGAAAACCTGTTAAGAAAGAAAAGTGCATGGGAGAGCAGAGGGAAAGAGGAAGGTTTCTGACTCAGACTTAAGGACCAGAAACAGAATGAATGAGTCGGTGGTGGCTCGTAAATCGTGTTTTAAGGGATTCATTTCTTTCATCTATTCCTTAACAAATCTTCCGTGCCCAAATTAATTATTCCAAGCAAAACGTAATTAAAAGCTAACAAAAAAAACTTGACATGATGATTTATGTCTCTTAACGCATAATACACATTATTTTTTGTTTTTTGGCATATCGTGACATGTCAATATCGTAAAAATATCCCTTTTCTGAGAATGATTGTGCGTGTGTGCATGTGACAGTGAGTGAGACACAAGGTAAAATAAGTCAAATAACCGCAGGGACTAGGACGGTGAGAGAGCAAGACAGAGCACATGAGAGTGAAGGAGAGCAAGAGTGAGCGAGACATTAGTACAAATGAATTAAACATTGGCCCGAGATCTAAACTTCTGCTGAAAAAGTGGCAGGCTAAATGGGTGCGAGGGGAGGGGAGGAAGAGAATGAGAGAGAGGAGGGAGGCTTCATAACTTTCCTGTGGCTTCTTAATCTTTAATATGAGCTGTGTATCAGTGACACAAATAAGTACGCCCATCCCTCAGTTATCCCAATCAATCGTACACATACTTGTATGATTGGCAACTGCGCTCATAACTCTTTTTGTTTCAACAAAAAAATAAAAATAAAAATGGCTGCCAATCTGAAACCTCCACTGAGAATGATTGTTATATGCTCCTCTCAGGCAATATTTACTTCCACAACTGAGCCATGGTACTTAACTGTATGTCTGGAGCGCTGTTTACACAGTCTGAAGGAGGCATTCTTGTAATGATCAATGCCATTAGGCAAGACCTGCAGAGCCGTATTTCTGTCTCAGAGCAGCAGAGGTCAAATGCACGACGAAAGGTACTCTCTGATAACTGAAAACCCTCCTCCGCTGTCCGTCTTTCTCTCTCTTCTCTACGTTACTGCATCTGCTCTTGCCAACTAAAAACATCATCTCTCTATATAATGTATTCTCACTCTCAGCGTGAAGACTTCAGACAACACCTTCTCTTGCCCCTGCTGCAGATGAATAAGCACTGGAGTCTGTAGAAAATGAAACATTAACAGTGCGTTTCTTTTACACATAACTCTCCATAACAAACTTCTCCTTTAGCTCCCTCCCTCCCTTCACCATCACCCTGCTTCCTCCGCCGAGAGAGAAAGAGGGAGAGAGAAAATAGGGCAGAAAAAAATATTTTGTCGACAAGCATTTTACATAACCCTCCTAAATCGGAGCTGGCCTGTCACGTTTGCTGCTCATAACCTGCTGCTTATAATCCTGCCTGCATCCTCTTCTGATCCATAAAGCTGAACAGCCAGCCACTTCAACAGCAGCCAGGACTGCCGTCACTAACTGCTGCTCCTGCTAAGACTGGGTCGTAAAAAGAGGAGAGGAGTAGGGAGGCAAGGAGAGGAGAGAATAAAAGAGGGGAACAAGGTAATTGGATTGGGGGGGATCTTCTATTTGGCCAGGTCTGGTCTCTGTCATCATGCTCCAGGCCTGGCTTCTCTCAGTGCCTACAGCAGGTTTCAAACACATCAACACACACAACTCTAAACAGCATTGAATGGCTACCCAGTTCAGGAGGCAGACTGTGTACCGCTTAAGCCTGCAGGGTGTCTAGTGTGTGTGTATACGTGTGAGTGTTTGCATACTCCCTCAACAACTCACTAAATGGTTAAACAGATTACAGAGCGCACTAAGTGGATTGTCACAGCTCTCTATCGCTCGCTCAGGGTGTCTCTCCTGCGATTAAAAGTGGCCAGATTTCTCTCCACACACACACACACACACACACACACACACACACACACACACACACACACACACACACACACACACACACACACACACACACACACACACACACACACACACACACACACACACACACGAGACAAGGAGAGAGAGAAAGGTCATTCTCAGGCATAGACAGCATTTTCTACAGTAACCGGGGGGTTATATGAGGGTTATATGAGGTACTTATGCATAGTCAGTGTATTACCCACAGTAGATGGCGGTTGGCACGCCCACAGTTTGGAGAAGCAGACAGGACTACCGGCATGGAAGCTAAGCAATATACTGCTGAGGATGGGGCCACACAGCAAAATGTATTTTAGCCACCTGAAAAAAGGCCCACCTAAAAAAATCCATATCAGTTAAGTGTACGCTATATCACTATGTCATTATTATATATCTATGCTCAATTCAAAGCCACTAGACTCCTTTGACAAAAACAGTAATTTTACCTCGCAGAACACGGGAGTTGCTGGTCTACTCCTGCCTCGATCGGTTAGTTAGTTTGTATTATTATCTGGCTTTGTTACATAGTCTATGGACCGAGTGGGAACTTGCGAGCAGGGCAAGTAGGAGAAACACTGTGTTTTCGTCAGACCGTCTGAGGACCGCCGCAGTGTGTGAATGCAGCCTTACTCTGTTGGACGGAAGTTGGACTTCCAGTACTCGAGTCAGCCTTTCATCAATAATAATAATTTTATAAGTGTGAACAATAGACGCTGTTGAAGTGCTGCCCCTTGCTAGCGGAGAAAAAAATCCTCCACAGACAAAGACATCAAACCAGGCTTCAATGAAAGGTAGCCAGTCATTTCATTTCTTTAACCCTAAACTCATTATACCAACTCTAGTTTTACATGCACAGGGAAAAGACAGCTCTCTGATGCCATGAGAGGTCTCCACACTGCCCTCTGTGCCTCTGCTGCCCAGCCTCTGCCCATTTCACACTCATATGACATGAAATTGAGTCACATGGACCAACAGTCCTCCCGTGACCCAGCACAGACAAGGAGTTCAGCCTAATTGGACAGACCTCTCCGATTGAGGATGTGGAGTACGGCAGCCAGCCCACGTTCTTCCACTACCTTGGTGATCGGTTACTAGGGATGGGTGTCAAGAACCAGTACTAAACTGGTACCGGTTCCGGAGTGGTCAGTACCGAAGTATAAATAAGCTCCTGGACAAACAGTACTGCTATTGTTTTTTTTATGCAACGCTGCCTGGCACCTGCTGGGTCTAATGATCTGGTAATGTTTTTTAAACTAAAATGTGTTTGGGCTGTACAACAAGTACCGAACTCCTTTGAGGAAAAACACAGCGCATATGTGTGTATAATGTAAGCGAATGAGCAGGAGAGAGAGTGAAAAAGCGAGCGTGTGTGACGGTGAGTATGAAGTTAGCAGATAGCTGTGAATGTGGCGGTGCAGTGTGGTCTGGTGTGTGCTTGCGTGCGTGCGTGCATGAGGTGGGTGACCTTTAAGGTGGACCAGCTTATTTTCATTTTAGTGATAAGCTGCTTAGCCAAACTTAGTGAGAGCGGTTCCGACAAGCAGATCAAACTTTTTTAAATATTGCATTGCTTATAGTTATTAGACCAGCCATTTGTAGCAATTGCTCCTCCCTCATTATATATACACAGGAAACTCAGTAGAAACAACTTGACTTATTTCTGAAAAAAAAGTTAAAAATAAAATAACTTGAATCTTTTTAGGTCTTTATTTTTTGCACCAAATAATAAAGAGTAGTATCGATGACAGTATCGATGAGAGTATCGTTATCAGATTCTGTCTGTGTTACTCTGCTTGGCTGGACTTCCTGTACTCAAGTAAGGCCGTTCATCATTCAGGGTTTAATTAGGATACAGTCAATGACCAAGAAAAGGTTGGTTGATGGTAACACCAACTTTTTCTCTACTTATTATTTTACATAAAATTAAAAAGGGCCAATAAAAAAATAAAAAATAAATATTCCAATATTCCAATGGTATAGCTCAAATTTTGTGTAGGTGTGAGGGTCCAAGTGGAGCTGGGCAATATATCGATATTATATCGATATTGTGATATGAGACTAGATATCGTCTTAGATTTTGGATATCGTAACATGGCATAAGTATTGTCTTTCCCTGGTTTTAAAGGCTGCATTACAGTAAAGTTATGTCATTTTCCAAACTTACCAGACTGTTGTAACTGTTCTATTATTTGCCTTTACCCACTTAGTCATTATATCGATCAAGATGATTATTTATCAAAAATCTCATTGTGTAGTCAACACTACAATATCGTTGTGGTATCGATATTGAGGTTTTTGGTCAAAAATGTCGTGATATTTGATTTTCTCCATATCGCCCAGCCCTCGGTCCAAGCAATATAGATGTTGTCCTTTGGTCATGTCTATAGACCGTATGCACTGTGTACAAAGCACATTTGTGAACATGCTGGCCTATGCTGTGTCCTTGTCCGTTTGGGGATATAGCTGGTGCTTAAGAGCTATTAGAAGTCACCTATACAAACTGTCTTGGGCAGTCTTTAAGATTAGATAATGCACATATAGTTATTATATTGTTCACCCTTTCCTGCCTTAAACTTAGGTTTGGAGCGAGGTCAGTGTGTGTGTGTGTGTGTGTGTGTGTGTGTGTGTGTGTGTGTGTGTGTGTGTGTGTGTGTGTGTGTGTGTGTGTGTGTGAGAGAATAAATGTCCAGTGAAGATTGAGTTTATGCAGCAAGGCTGTTTTCTATCCAATATATGCTCATTATCTGTGTGGAAAAAAGCAGCTAATGACTACATACAGCCATGGGCCAAGAAACACTACAGCTGCAATGCTCTGTGTGCACATGTGTGTTGTCTATTGGGACCTCTGTGTGTGTTTGTATATGTGTGTGTGCGCTTGTCCACCTTTTGCATGTAGGCATCACTTCTATTTCACCCACTCTCATCAAACTACCCAACCCCCACCCACAACACACACACACACACACACACACACACACACACACACACACACACACACTTATAGACACACATGCATACCTACTCCTCTTCAGCTTCACCCATGTCTCCTCTTGCTCCTAGCCACTAGGCTACGCCCCTTGACGCACACACAAATAATACACACACTTACAGCTCATTGATTTAAGTCAATGTAAGTGTATCCTAACCTTCCGAGGACGGTGTTTGAAGTCTCTCTTACCTCCCCAGACCTGCTCCAGAGCCAGACACAGCCTAGAGTCCTGCAAGAATGCAGACAAACAGAACACCACACACACACACACACACACACAACCACGGCAGCAGCAGCAGCGGTCCCATCCACACCACCCATACACACACTCCCAACAGGCTGAGAGGATGCCGCAGGCAGGGGCTACATAAGCGCAAACACACACACAAACACACTTACTTTCTCTGTGTATTACCAACACTAATGAGCTGATAGATGTTCAACAGAGGCAAAGAAGCAGACAATCATTTCCTCAGAGTAAGGCAAGGAAGGAGAAAAAATCAACAGCAGTGAGTGTGAATGTGTGTGTGCTTGTGTCGAGGGTCTTGTTTTATTTTCTCTCTGCCTTACAGCCTCTAGGCTTCCAGAGGTTAAGGCTGAGCGATGAAGCAAAGCTAGCCAAACTGAGGCCTGCGGGTCCTGCCGGGACCCCTGTGGTGATGCTGGGTTCTGTTTAGCTTGTCAGGGGAAAACACAGTAATGTGAGGAATTACTAAACAATCACATTCACAGAGAGAGATGGGGATAAGCGGGATGGTGGGGACGGCTCTATGGACAAAAGTGTCAAGGAAACATGCTTTATTTTAAAGACTTTAAAAAGGAAACTCCACCCTCATAAAATAAGCTAGTTTAAAGGTGTGAACAATGGACGCTGTTGAAGTGCTCCCCCTTGCTAGCAGAGAAAAACTCCTAAATGATTCTTTCACAGACAAAGACATCAAACCAGGCTTCAATGAAAGGTAGCCAGTCATTTCATTTCTTTAACCCTAAACTCATTCAAACTCTAGTTTTACATGCACAGGGAAAAGACAGCTCTCTGATGCCATGAGAGGTCTCCACACTGCCCTCTGTGCCTCTGCTGCCCAGCCTCTGCCCATTTCACACTCATATGACATGAAATTGAGTCACATGGACCAACAGTCCTCCCGTGACCCAGCACAGACAAGGAGTTCAGCCTAATTGGACAGACCTCTCTGATTGAGGATGTGGAGTATGGCAGCCAGCCCACGTTCTTCCACTACCTTGGTGATCGGTTACAGAGGAAAGCAAAGAGGTCGACACTGCCGTAGGAAAGGGTGAAGACTTCTCTTGAAAGCAGACACATTCTTTTGATGAACGAGGTGCGTTTGAGGAGGGTGACGGACATGGAAAGGGAAAAGAGTGAGTATGCAACAAAAACCAAAAACACTAGGCCTTGACTTTGCTTCACCCATACCCTAACTACATTCCCTCAAGCCTGATCAAAGCCTGAACCTCTGCAGCTTGATTATGCCAAAACCTTTTAAGGCAGTGACTTGAAATTAAAACTTTCTGTGGAGGAACCGTCGTGTAACTGTACATTCTGCATTTCTGCTAATTAATTACAGGTGGGAATTGGGTCTGAACATCAGGTGAAGTTACATTCAAATTATACTTTTGTCATTTGTCTGCCTGGGGGCAGATGTGCACTTGTCAACACAACACACTGTTTGTTTATCCTGCTCTGATTTAGGGAAGGAAAAAAAAAAAACATGAAATGAAACCGGACCTGACTCAGGCCACACAGAGTTAAGAGAAAGTATCGGGTCCACTTCCACGCAGATTGAGAATCAAAGCTATTTCACATATCTTTGTAATTTGTCCCTAGTATATTTTAGTGAATCCCAAGGGGCACATGGAAAGATTGTTGAGTAGCTCATCTAATTAGAAAAAATTTAAATCATAATTTCATTTTATAGAAGCTACATTTTTGTGTTTGAGAGGAAAACAAACAAATAGGATTATAAATAAAGTTGATTATAAATTGTGTGCGAGGCTGACCTTAAGTAGCCTAAATGTATTGTCACAATAACCAATTAACTGCAGCACTCCTCAGTTTCCCACCAACTTGTGTCAGTTGTCACTAGGGCTGCACGATGTGAGGAAAATATCTAATTGTGATTATTTTTGACTGATATTGCGATTGCAATATGATTCACGGTATTGGAGGGAATGATTGTTTTTGTATCAATATTCACATTTTAATCGAAAATTATTAACATTGAAAGAAATTAAAATGATTGAAGTGTGATTTTTGCGAGGATCTGTACCAAGCAAAGATTTTTCTCTTTAGTCTGTAGGGTAGGATTTGTAGGCCGGGATGTCTCTGCAGCGCCACAATACTTCATTCAGACTGGTTTGACACATATTTTGCCTTTAACAAATAATGCGCCCCCCTGCGATTTGGATATTGCACTAGTCCATATTGCGATTTCAATACAACTGCAATTAATTGTGCAGGCCTAGGTGTAACACATTAACACCAAATACTGCAATTAAGATTGCATGAAAACTAGTTAGCAAGCGAGAAATACAAATAGATCCCTAAAACTAATGAATAAATGGTTAAGGTTCCAAACGTAACCAACCAAAAAATATTTGAACTACATTTGCATAAATAATTGTGTTAAATGAAATCCAGTTTATGGATGCACATCAATTAAAATTAACATATTTGAAACATGACGGGTGGTGCTGATGAAGGCGTACTTGTGCTCTGTGGGGGTATGTCAGACATAAAAAGGTTGGGAGCCACTTGAATATATTTAACTCTATTCTGAATGTACAATATACACAATACACAAGTAAGCCGCCTTGCTGAGAATTCAATCAAGGAAAAAAAGAAAGAAAAACACAAACAAACAAAGTGTTATAGGGCTAAATTCTTAAAAAAAACCTTTTATGTTTACTCTGTAAATACGAAGCCAGAGGATTACACAGAGCAAAGCTGACCTACTGACCCTGTACACTAGTCTGGGCACACACACACACACACACACACACACACACACACACACACACACACACACACACACACAATCACCCACTTACCCTTTGCCACTGGTGAAAGGCAACAAGATCTCTTAACAACAGCTAGTCTTTTTCAATAAATTTTGCATGAAAACATGCTGCTGGTGCACCACGTTGTCTGCTGTCACACTAGAGGAGTGTTAAATGTTTAATGACGACAACACCGCACACGAGCATGCACACACAGAGTCAGTGTCAGGGTGCTGCTCTGAGGGGCCCCTCTTTCATCCTGACAGACACTATAAAGCTCCTGAGCCTCTTCTCCACCCCGCCGTCAACATCGCACTGCTTTACTCCTCTCCTACCACCCAGCAAGGCAACCTGGATGTAAATGAGGTTGTAGTGTTACTGTCTGTGTGTGTGTGTGTGTGTGTGTGTGTGTGTGTGTGTGTGTGTGTGTGTGTGTGTGTGTGTGTGTGTGTGTGGATCAGGGGCTTACATAAAGATCCTACCCCCATCACCATTAAGAGTAGAAGAATGATAATGGAAAAGACAGAAAATAGAAAATGTGACTTGTCATAGACAGGATACAGTGCAGAAAGCCTCGTTTTACATATTCCTGAAACATTTCCCTGCCTTTGCCTTTCTTCTGCTAAAGAAACTCAACTTCTGTGGGAGCACCTGGGGAATAACAGGAACATCCATGTCAGGCAGCTTTTGGACGCTCAAAGTAACATCATATCAAGGTCCACAGATAGACCAACGTCATTTAAATGTTACTCATTCATTTTACTGTAAGTGTGATGATGTTGACAATTTAAAGTCAAAATAAAGTGGAAAAATTATCTTTCATCATGTCACAAAATATACACCAATTTAACATTAACCACAAACTGCATGCAGCAGAGACGGGACGGTGGAACAGGAGCAGGTCTTACAGGTCTTATAATACATCCATGAACGCAGCTCCTTGAGCAGAAATGGATAAATAAAAGGCTCTTTTGAATGGCCATTTGAGTTTCAAAACCCTTCCAGATGGTTCTCTTCACAAGACTAAAGCTATTTGCATGTACTGTCGATGTGAACTGAGATACCAATGGAGTAGACAAGTCTCAAATATGATCTTGAGCATTTAAAACTTGAAGAAATATCCCTTTTAAAGTACATTTAGAACAGATAAAAAAAATTTAAAAAAAAGAGTTAACTAGGATAATATATATATATATATATATATATATATATATATATATATATATATACACACACATATACACACATACATACATACATACATATATACAGTACATGTCACCTGGTATGTTGGAAGGTCAGCACCGTATGGTTTAGTCAGAATTATTCCAACGTCATACCTCCACAGGTTTCAGTAAATTGGAAGGCCAGATAGGAGGATAGACAGTTTGAAATATATTGATGCTGCAACAGGTGGAAATGCATACACACATACACACACACACACAGACCAACACACTTACTACGTATATGAGCACACACACACGCATGCACAGACTAGCTAAAGCGGGGTCAGAGATAAAGGAAGAGATTCCTATCGATGCTGAAGGATATTGAAGCCTTAATAAGAAAATAGATATAGTCTGCTGGCCTTACATTTCACTGTTAGCTTTATTTGTTTTCCTGATACAGATCTAAGAAAGGCAATATGTAATAGCTTCAACTAAATTAAAAGCAAACGTCTGTTGTTGTTCTGTTCACAGAGAAATCTTGAGTCCCACGGTCTTCATTGATGACCAATAAAGCCTCCATTAGCTTTAAAAAAAAGCTAGATATATGGAAATTGTATTAAAAAGGATAAGGCTTTTTATTATCAACACTTGCTTCCGCTAACAAGTATACTGAACTTATGATTCGTTATTTGAAAGATCATTTAAAAATTGTATAATTCTAAATAAACAAGAAACAATAGCTTGAATAATATGTGAACGCTTAACCCTTATTTCTAACCATGTGCATGTTTTCCTCAGTTATATCTGTGCATAGTACTTGTTAAATACATTAAATGAGTTGTGTTAAAAACAATCTCAGTTAAGATTCACTGTCAAAGATGCATTTTCTCAATAATTAGCATTTACTTCACTTAATAAGATATAGCACACACACAGTTTCCTAGAACTTTGACAGTGGTGCAAAAGCAAAGTTTAATCAAAATGTTGAGAATGTAATGCATTTTTGTGCTACGACCGTTGCTACAGTGATACGTTTCATCATCTGATTGCACTGTTGAATCAAGAATACATCCTAAATTGCAATTTGGCTACTACTGCATACTTCTGTTAGAAAATCCAATGGAGAGGCTATAAATAAATCTTGCCTTTTAGACAAGTCTAGCTGCAAAGTATTCAAATGATTCCTTTGTTTTAAAAACTGAACAGCAGCTTAATCAATACCTGGATCGACCTTTGGATGTGTATTATAACATACACTTTTCAATCTATGCCCTTAACTTAAGTTATCTGTTAACTGACAAGGGCAAAACATAGACTGCACCATGTGTTTTGATATCTGGGGAGCTGAAATCTCTTAAATTTACGTATTGCACAGCAGCTGGTCTGCACCGCTCATGGGATCCATAGTCTGACACACATCTGTGCCATTCACTATGACAGACAACAACTGGGTACCAGTCATATTACAGTGGCCTTAAATTAGATTAAAGGACACCGCGCTGGGGAGGGATTGAGGGTGCTATTCTGGTAGAGGCAAAGGGAGGCCTCTAAGGTAGTTAGACCTGTAGTGGAGTATACCACTGTTTAAAGATCCACTACTCTAAACCTGTATTCTAGTGTGTATAACAGCCTTTAGAAGACATACAATTGCAAGTGAAGATGTCATTTGCCAACACTTCTCATCTCAATAAGGAGCTCTCATCTATTGTTTTCTTTATGACCAAAGAAATCAGAGATGCATATGATGTTGTTATGTTTCTAGACTTATTGCAGCTGGGTGAAAAGTGGAGTTAAAGACATCAGACGTCATCTGGTGACCAAAACATTATCTAAAAACTGAATCTATGCGGCGCTCCTACCTACCATCTATTCTTATATCCCCATGACATCTTCTCTTACAAAAGGGAATTATATCCCATTACAAGGCCAGTGTAGCCTTGGCCTTGATTGCGAGGGGAAATGGAGGAAGAAAAGGAACGATGGATTGATGGATTGACGGATGGAAGGATCAAGTGATGGATGGACAGATGGAGAAGCTGAGACTAAGCTCCATATTTAAGTCTATATTATACTGACCAAAATAGTCTGTCCTCACGTGGAGCCTACAGTTTAGATTGAGCTGGGCCAACCCCACACTTGTTGGGTGTGTTTGTGTCTACCTGTACATGTATGCTTTCGTGTCAAAGTCATTTGTCACTTACCCTTTTTTAGCTGCCTTGTCTTTACTCTTGTCCTTCTCTCTGACTTTGTCTCTGTCTCTTCCTTTGTCCCTCTCCTTCTCCCTCTCCCGGTCGCGGCCCTTGCGGCGGCTTCGGTTCCGCTCTCTGCTGTGGCTGCGGCTCCTCCGGCGACTGCGGCTGCTGCTCCTTTTGTGGCTTTGGGTCCCTCGTCGGCTGCGGCTGCCGCTCTTACTGCGAGACCGCCGGTGGCGAGAATGAGACCTGGAAGAGATAAAAGACAAGACATGGTTTGAAGCTGTTTAACCACTGACAATAAAACAAACTATTTTTTTTATTTATTTTTTTTCCCTCTTTTTTCCTCAATGAATAAGAAGTGAGATGCTGGTACTTTTTCCCCCACAAATGAGTCTTCAAATACTATTGCAGTGTTAAATGTCGCCAACCTGTCCTAAGTCTTTATTATTAAGTTATATCCATGTCTACTTCTACTTCAGTTAATTATTGCCTGTATTTCACAGAATGCCTTTTAATCGCTCCCTGTAAATGTGGCCTACAATGGTTCACTTTGCTGTCAGTTATGCATGTGTATGGCAACAGTGATAAGAAACAGAAATAGGGGCGCCCAGATAGCTCAGTTGGTAGAGCGGGCGCCCATATATAGAGGTTTACTCCTCGACGCAGCAGGCCCATTTCGACTCCAACCTGCGGCCCTTTCCTGCATGTCATTCCCCCTCTTTCTCCCCTTTCATTTCTTCAGCTGTCCTGTCAATAAAGGCCTAAAAATGCCCAAAAAATAATCTTAAGAAAAGAAAACAGAAATAGGAGTAGTGAAGCAATAAAGTGTGATCCCATCATCCCAATGAGGAAAACACAACTTGATGCATTGCAGTACAGATGATTAAGTTCATTGCTTGTTTACAAAATATATGGGTCTTCAATGTTGGATTTCTCCCTGTAAGACTGTATTGTAAAATAGTCACAATACGCAAGAAACAGCTAACGCTAGTGCATCCAACTCAAGTAAAAGTAAATGTTTAGTAAAACAAGCAACATGTATTCCTTTCTTTATGTAAGCATATACCTTTTTATTACTGCTTAAATCTCCTGAAAAGAAGTGTTTTTTGCTTTCAACATATTTGGATATTTGTTCAACAGACAATGTTACTAGACTTCAAAGAGGTTATATCTACTGCAAATGACACCCAACCCAATGTGAGACCAACTTTCTGGAGGTGGTGACTTTACTTTAACACATAGAAACATGTTAACGTTCACATCGGTTAACAGAACTTCAAATAAAACTCACTAGGATAACATTTTGGACAAATTCATCCTTCAGTGGATGGACAATCACATACACCATGGCGCGCACACACACACACACACACACACACACACACACACACACACACACAAGAAATGGAGCCAATTAGAGGTGGGCTCAGAGGAAGGCCTGTCCTCGGTATTGATCCTGACACTGGCCCTATGGTCTCAAAAAGATTAACAGCAGGAGATTTACTTTGTTAGTTATGACACACAAATATTAACACACACACACACACACACAATAATTTAATCATCAACAAAAAGAGAATTGAAAGTGTAACTCATGCCTCAATATGGTGCCATACACACAGGGACACAAAATTACCACATCACCGCTTATTTATGTGTCAATCCCTAAATTAACGCAGACAAAGTCCTACATATTCTGCTTGTGTGTGTGTGTGTGTGTGTGTGTGTGTGTGTGTGTGTGAGTGTGAGTGTGAGAGAGAGAAGGACCATGATTTGAAACCCCAGTAGAAATCGGCAGCTGAGATGCCGTTATTTTCCATCATCTATCATTTTATTGATTTGTCTATAAAAACAGTCAAACCTGCTGTCCACGAGCTTTATTGCTTCCCCCCCTTTATTAGTTTGCAGTTTGGGACATCCAGAGCTGTCTCTCTCCCGACAGAAAACTAATCATTTTCTTCAGACGCCTGTCACCATCCTAACAGACAACACTCTGACAACTGTTGCAATCAATTAGGCCGGGCCAATCCTGATCACTGGAGAGTAGCTGCACTAGTTCAAGGTCTCGTAAAAAGATACTCTCTTTGAAATAAAAAATTAAATTAAAAAAAAATTATATATATATATATATACCTATTTTATAAGCAAAGGTCAAACAATGACCAATATCATTAAAACATCACCATATATTTAGCACATACTATGATTACAGTAAACAAGAAACTTTTAGAAAGTTTAGTTTCACGTTTACAATCAATGCTATAACTTGCGATGATTTTCATTACTGATTAATCTGCAGATTTTCACAATCAATCAAACAAAAGTGCAGAAAATAGAGGAAAAATGTGAAGCCTGTCGTCTTCAAATGTCTTCTTTTGTCCAAACCCAAAATATATTCAACTGTCACATTTTTACATTTAAGAAAGTCAAACATTGAGCTGCAACTAATTATTTTTCGTTATCTTTAAAATGTCAGAAAATAGTGAAAGGTTAAACGATTATCAAAATATTTGCCGATTCATTTTCTGTCGAACTACTAATCGATTAATCACCTAATCGTTGCAGCGCTAGTCAAAACCTGTACATTTTTGCTTTAAAAAAATGACTTCATTGATTAATTAATTATCAAAATAGCTGCAGAGTCAGACTAATTGATTAATCAACTAATCACTTCAGCTCTAGTAACAATAATACTGCAGTATTTGAGCAGGTGCAGCACTACTCTTTTTTTTCTTGCATGTATAACTTTCCCCACATTAAAGCAAGTCTCATTGCATTCTGCAGAACAGATACTAAAGCAGACACCCTGGAGTCATGATCACAAATAATTATTATGAAACATCTGATTCAGAGGCAGAGGTGAAAGCAGTCATCAGTCACAGGACATTTGATTTAGCATGTCTAATACACTGTTTGCTGGAGGTACGATTAGGCTTTTCAGAGAATCACAGCTAACTGGAAAAAGCAAAAGAAAAACATTGGCATTTTTTGGGGTTGGAGTCTCCAGGCAAGATAATCCATCATTGGCCCAAACAGACCTTGGAATGAGCTAATCTATGTGTTGACAATGCCTGCGTATGTTTGTAATCAACAGTACATGAGGGGAAATACAACAGAGTTGCAGAGTTCCAAACCAAAGTCTTATATTTACAGCCAAGCAAATTGTGGCCAGAAGCAGCAGATGCAATTCTCTCTCTCTCTCTCTCTCTCTCTAAAAACAGCCCACTTCTGGGGTGTGCAGCAAATTAAATTTACTGTAGTTAATAGAGTGAGCCTATGCTGCTAAATGTCAATTTCCTGACCAAGTCCTTCCCCTTGGAGAATGATTAGCTAATTTGGGCTGGGATAAATGGGCTAACGCAGGACACACACAGATAAACAGCCACAGTTGGACCCCATGCCAAGCCCTTCCCCTGCTTTACATTTTATTGGCCTTATTATCTCCAGGGAAAATGGGTCCCCCTATGGCCTAAACATATTTTCATTTCTAATAAAAGGCCCTTGCTGGTTGCCTACACGTAGAAACTCCCTCACACACACACGTTCATCCCCCCTCGCAGCCTCCTCCCTCCATTCCCTCGTTTCACAGTCCAATCCATTAAATCGGAGCTCTGCAATTGGCTGGGACAGTTTTCCTGGTGAATTATCAATAGAGTAATTATGCTGCATGTTGGGAGCCGGGCTGAAGCTTATCGCCACTGACCCCCCGGTGCGCGCCAGGATATGATCCCTCAGCACAACCCATTGGGGTAATTATGTGGTCGGGTGTGAAGCTGGATGGTGTGTTACCCTTATCAGTCTGTATTCTATTTCTGTTTTTATTGAAAATTGGACATTAATGGCAGCTACGCGATACCACTAGTGTCAGATAGAGGTGAACGTCTCCAATGTAATCTGACCCCATTTAAATCATTATTCATACTACGCAGTGTGGGGACGAAGAATACATGAACACACACACAAACAAACAAACAAAAAGAGCAATTATCCTCACTGTTCCTTTAACCTTATCCTCCCCATATTCATATTGTTTCTTCGTTCCGCCAACCACCATCCTCTGTTGGCTGGACAAAACAAATGTCCATATTGTATTTGTCCCGTGGCAGAAGACAACACACAGTGATGATGTTCTCAGTGATGCCCTGGGCAGAGTCCCTGTCCATTAGGCCAGTGTGGCGCAGCAGTGATTAATGGCTATGTAACTTTAACCCTATCGCATTTCAGTGGACACTGGTGACAGTGACCCCTTCTCTGACCAGGCTCTTTCTCACCAACAATACACTAAAAGCTAGAGAAGAGTGAGTCATTATGGGACGTAGACATACAGGTGTGTTATGTTTAAAATTACCATCTCAGTTTCCTGGATAGATATAGTACCAATGATAAGGAATATAAATGATTGATCAAAATAATGCGAGTATGATTTTATATTGGAATTGTTTAATTGAAAGTTCTTAGATCTTACCATCATTTTGACTACAGTATGTTAATCTACATGTGTCAATATGGATAGCCTCCAGGCTAGGTGTATTTGTCTTTTGTCATCAATCTTTCTGAAAAGCTGAAATGTGACTCTGTAGTCATCTGTGCATATTCTATTTTAAGCTAAATGGATATCTACTACAGTACTTGTCTAAAACATAGGTGCACAATCCCTATCATTCATTATCTAATCTTTGTAAAATGAGGGTGTAGTCGGCGTACAGTAGTATACCTACATTAAGCCTAAAATATGGACAGAAAATTGCAGTATCATGTTTCAGCCTTTCACAACGGAGAGAGAAATTGTCTATGGAAAAGGACAAATACTGGACCACAAAAGCCAGTGGAACAGAGGCTAGACCAGATGCGTCACAAAATTACAATATGCCTTTAAACAATATTAACTGTGTAATGTTGGATAGACTAGACAGAGATGGTGCCATATACTGTACAATTTGTTAACATGAATAGGTGGCCTAAACTGGCCTAGAAAAATACAATCCAAAATTCATAGCAGTTTTCTGATTAACTTCTTCTAGATACAATGCTTATGTAACTAATAAGTAATAATAAAATGTGTTTACAAATATTTGGTATCTACAATTTATTTTATACTACACAGCCTTGACAAACACACCCCGCTGGTAGGACAGACCTATCAAGTAATGGTAAAACCATAGATTTGAGTATTTTACACACACACACACCAAAAAAGCTTGCCAGACGAGTGTTTCGAGCAATAGACAGATTGAAAAAGAAACGGGCCTATTGAAAGTGAGAAGATCCATATTTGAAGAACTTCATTAATGCGCTGTTCCCCGCCGAGTTATTTCCAGTGACCGAGCACACAGCAGCACTTCATGTTCAAGTTAAAAGTCACTTTTCTTTTTTTCTGCCATTTCAATGTGTCTAAAAGCACCTTGAGTGAGCAATGTGCATTTCCTGCTGCCAAAAGACGTGGAAAACAGCTGTTCCTGCCTGACGCTGCCTGCTGAATGGAATGCAAATATGTTAACCATCCAGAATTTATTACTTTTGAGTGCTCTTCAAACGCAACGGCAGACACAAGTTTAATTTATGATATTCCTCTAATTATGAGAGCTGTTGAAATCATTTCCCAAGCTGCTTCCTCCTTCCAAGCAGCAATATTATCTGTTCCTTCGGTTCACAGTACATGCACACATGCGCGCACACACATGGACTCATAGTCATCCACCATGCACACCCACACAGAAACATAAATACACACACACACTAAATAATACACAAGGAATCACTGCAAAGTAGCTGATTGTGAGCACAATTAACACAGCAAAGACAGAGCATGAAAGATTCACAGAAATGTTTTTTCTCCGTCCCCCTCTGCTTCATAAAAGCAATGTTTAGATTTGTCATAATCTTCAGTTTGCTTTTAATTTAGCAGTCGTCAACACAAACGTCTGCAGTGCCCTGCTATGCTGTGAAGCAGAAATGAGACCCCATGCAGGCCACCCACTCACTACAACCCCCATACACATCCAAACACACACACACGGATACAGCCACAAGCCACAAGGTCAAGTCATTTAGCAGAGTTCAAAGGCCTTCACAGACCCCTCAGATCTATATAAACCTACAACGGCCAGCCAACGATGACGGAAAAGATGACTTTCTGCAGCAAGATGTGGTTTCCATGTGCGTGCATGTGCATGTGTGTATATGGGCATGGCTGTGTGTTGATTACACCGGCGTCTTCATTGGCGCATATGCCCAGTGTCACTCAACCTCCTCATCGCAATCCTAAACTTGGCCGTCTGGTGTGCACCCGCAACCTTTGACCTCCATGCAGCCAAAGCTCGACATGACACCCATTAGCAGCTGGAACCGAGGGGGGCCCTGGCTCAGCCACTCAGCCCAGACACAAGGTCAAGTGAAGGTCACACTCAGACTAGGTGCTAACTTGCCAACTCGCTCACAGCCACTCACGCAATCGAAACCCACTTTTTCCCTCCTTCCATCCATCACGGCCCCGAATAATTAGTTATGCCGAGTTAGGAGAGAGTTGTTTTGGTTGTCGTAGCCTCCATCTGTAAGAGGGTGGAAAGCAGTGAGGGAGAAAAAGCTGATGGACTGCAGGAGCGAGTGCAGACTAGACAAGAGAGACAATGGGTGAACAACAGCAGGAGGCTATGGAGGGAGAAGTAACTAAGAAGAAAAAAAAAAGTTATATAAAATTAGGGAGTCAAGAACAACCAGGGTAACAAAAAAGAGGGAGAATGAAAAAGAAAAGGAAAAAAACGATTGGGACTTATGGAGAGGACAGAGGAGACAGCCGTGCTTCACATCAAGCTGGCTCCAATTAGCAGGTGTGCTCTCAGACCCTCTCTCTCTCTGGTCAGGGAAGATGTATTTTTCTGCCTTTTATACGCATGTATTTATGAAGTGGTAGGAGATCTGAGGGCCCTTAGCATAACAGCCTTTTATTGTTTAAATGTGGACTGCTCGGCCCCGTGTGCTTAAGTGATTTAGGAACCTCACAACTCCGGTATAAGAAAAATCATAAACGCTGAGACAAACCATGTGGGTAGACTGTAAAAGGCACCAAGGAACGGGCCGACAAAAAGCAGACACGCATTCCACTACTAAAGGGAAACTACACTTAATTAAACACCCAAGACACAACTGGAACAGAGCCCTGTAAAAAACTATTAGTTTCCCCTCTTCAGTGAAATAACATAAAGTTGTCTTCTGGCAGAACAGAGGCTTGTCTCATGAAGAAGTTTCTAAAAAGTTTTTTTAGAACTGCCCTCGAGACAGAACAAGAAGGAGAGAGAGAAAAGACACAAACGGAGAAAGAGAGATCAAGAAATGAAAAGAAAGCACTCCACCCTGTGCCACCTTTTCTGACCACCACTCTTATGGAAAAACTCTGCATAGATGCGTTATGCATTATGGGATGACGATATATTGGAAGCTGCATACAGCTTTCACATCACAATTTTTTCTTCTCTTATCTCTACAACATGTTATTGCTGATGCAGCCACGGTCACACTCTTTTTTTTTTTTTATAATTTAATTTAATTCTTTATATTTTATGTATTTTATATGTCTGTATTTCATTAAATCAAAACACTTAATCTTTCGCACGAATAGCTGATTTGATTTGCTATGTGCTATTGACAGCAGGATCCAAATGATGTCACACGTTACAGTGATGGCATAAATGTCACTCATTACACATCTGCAGTAGCACATGAGAGACGGGGAGCACTCTTTGTTATGCCACTTTTTCTGAGTGTCAATATCCCACAGAGTTTACAGAGAAATCTGGCAAACTTCCACTCCAACAAAACTATTACATTTTCCCGGCTTTGATTTCAAGCCAAAATTGCGACCAGTCAGCCAGTCACAGAAGTGTTCTGCTCTTTGTTCAGCCAATCATACGACAGTTGGCCACGTATCGTTTGGGCGATCCATCTATCTACACTTCCTCCTCATGTCCTCGACTCTGCCAAAACCCAAATGGATAGACAGAACAAAAAAAGGAAGACAAATTTCAAGTAGAAAAACTCATGCGCATGCTGAGAAAGTGTTTCATTACTTTTAAAAAAGATTGTCAAGGTTTCAGTCAAGGCGCACATGATCCTGGTTTCATTCCTCTGCCATTCTCTCTCATTTTTCTCTTCTTTTTCTACAAATAAATTGCTAAACGTGTGAGTGGAACCACATGCTTGTGCGTTTGTGTGGTTCCTTTGCTTGTCCGAAGTGAACTGACAAGTGCAGGCAGTGGTTCCATTAACTGGCAATTTGCTCTCAAGTTGTCCGGGAGGGAGAGAAGGAATAAAGGAGTGTTTTTTGGCAGGACAACGCACATGGCTCTGCTTAGGACGAGTTAAGTGAGGTGCTTGCACACATAATCCTAGGCCATCATTCAACACTCTCGTAATGCATACACTCTCAAACATGCAAGGATCTTACGTGTGGATATGACAGTTTAAATGGAGATCAATGCCTCAAATAATGAAAATGTGAATCTATTGTAAACATGCACATATTTACTTAATAAACCCATTGATAAATGTGTGCTAAAAAGTCAACGCTAAGTGTCAGTCCGCACACGCTTCTTCTGAGTCCAAGAGAACTATGGTGTCCATATGGTTTGAGCCAGAGCATGAGTAGAGTACAAGGTAAGCACGCCTGACTGAGGTTTGTCCATGCATGCTCTCTGAGCATGGGTCTCTACGGACTGGCTCAAAACCTGGCCACTGAATCACACACAGCACATAAAGATACCTCCCTCCCTCTGTGTGTGTAGCATGTTTTAGAGTGAAAAGAAGAACTGTGGACAGACGGTGGCGTTTATCAGTGCATAAATTAAGAGCAGAAGCTGTTAATTAGAAGGGGGAAAATAAGCAAACATAAAATAAAACTTTGCTAAGCGGCTACTTGGCAAGGTGACCTCCGAGTGCACCACTGTCATTCTAGGAGCTGCTGTCCTGCTGGGCGAGTGGCACAGGGGGGAAATGTGCAGGTCTGGCTAGGAGCAGCAGGCAACTGGTAGAGAGTCTCTCTCTCTCTCTCTCTCTCTCTCTCTCTCTCTCTCTCTCTCTCTCTCTCTCTCTGTCCCTCTCTCTCTCTCTCTCTCTCTCTCTCCCTCCCTCCCTCCCCGCCCAGAGCGTTATTAGACCCAGGGCTCCGCTGCAGCTCCAAACAGCTCAATGACAACACACAGGGCCTGCCAATTAGAAATAATTAGACAGTCATTTCAGTGGCAAGTCTTTTTAAGTGCATATATAACAACGCAACGATGCTTATTAGCCGGCCTGAGCCGGCGAGGACCAGGGCCTCAAACGCTTTGGCGCTGGAGAAAATAATTATGCCAGTGATCACAAAGCGAGCTGCACATCTCTGTACTTCACCTCCACGCGTTTCAAAAATCCACTTCATTAGCTCCCGTAATTAATCCTCCATTAATTGCAGGAAAAGCCCAGTTTACCTCCCTTCGTTTCTAATTATCATCTTATAAATAGTTATGGTTCTAATTAATGTGTTCATTAGGCAGGATATTTCTCTCAAAGCCTCGCTGGGAGCCAAAGGTCCGGCTCGGCTCTCTCTGAAGCCTAACCAGCCAGAAGGTGAGGCCATCCTGCCTGCATTTGCTTTTATTTTACTACATTCAACCTCCTAATTGGCATTTAAAACCCAATTTGGAAGAACTTCAAGAAGCTTAAATAGGAGAGAGAGACAGAGAGAAGGCAGGAAGGAAAGAGAGAGAGAGATGCATTTTGTGTTCATTTTCCTATGCCAGAACTAAAAGTGTTTCTGTCTCCGTCTTTCTCTTGGTCTGGCCAGACGGATGAGGCCTTTCACGGTCATGAAGTGAACACAATGAGGGCTGATTGCATATATTAGTCTTTGGCATTATAGAGGCATATTTGCAAAACATTGCAAGTGTGTCTCTAAAGAAATTACAGTGGGAGTGTCATACTTCTACTGGGTTTCACTCATCAAACAGCCACATTTTGTCTTTCGTATATAAAGTCTGCTCTCTGTGATACTTAAATGAATCACAAAGATTTGTGCTCAAACAGCTTTCAAAAAGGAAAATTACTCAGCGCTCTGAATGATTAGAGCTGTAAGCTTTAAAAAAAAACTTAATGCCTTTTTTTGGTCAACTTTTGTTAAATTCCAAAACTTTAGAATTTATACTGTAATAAGAATTTATTAGAGAGTTATGTTGGAGAAACAGTGAATCATGCCTGAGCACTGGATACAATTATGTTTATTGCAATAATATTAATAATAATAATTCACTACTACACATCTCATTATCTGTGTCTTTCATTTTTATGTATAAGTCATTACATTAAATGTTACTTGTAAGCAAGTGTTTCTATCTCTCTTGAGTACCAGTATAACACTATGAGTGGCATGATAAAGCATGTTATGAATACAAATAAACAATCATTTCTTTTAATTTGTTTGTTTTACCAACATGTTAAATGCTAATAACTCCAGAGTTTACGGACCTTTTCACAGAAAACAGGTTTTAGCTTCCCACCTCCACACTCAAAAATAAAGACACAGATAACTAGAAAAGAAAAGCTGTTACCTTTAATTAGACACTATTCAGATTCTCTTCATCTTGATAGTGATTAAGAGCTACAGTATGTGCATTTAACAACCTACTAATTTAACCAGTTACGTCATCTGGATGAGCAGGTAGGAAAATATGCACCGGTGATTTTACATGCCTTTGATGTCTTCAGAAAAAGCTGTTTGGATGTATCATTCAAAATGCAAGTATAGTAATCCATGTTTTCCCTATTATTACCAAATTTGGATAAATTACTAAATGTAAGAGTTATGGTAAATACAGAATTACTTTTTTTTACGACTAGATTAATGAGAAGGATGACCTCTGAAGTGTGAATGTTCTTTCCTATTTTTTAATATCACTATCTGATGTAAACACAAAATCAGTGCGCTTGGGTCATTTCTGACGCACTGATTGGGCAGCTGATGCCCGAGAGATTCTTCCTTCATACAATGTCTAAAAGCACAACAACTACCTTTCCAGTCAAGGCTACAACATAACCGGCTTTATGTGTCATAACTCCCTTTAACAGGTGGAAAAAAGAGAAAGGGGACAACTCTTTGATGTTAAACTAGTCTTTGTTTGGGACCATCAGACTAACTCCCTCATCTAATCATCTATGTGAGAGGACTGGTGTGATGCCTTTTGTGAGGTGTGTGTGTGTGTGTGTGTGTGTGTGTGTGTGTGTGTGTGTGTGTGTGTGTGTGTGGACTCTACAGCTAGGTTGCTACCCATGGGAGTGGGCTAGTGTGTTGTGAGCCTGCAGGATGGAGGAGTGGGGTGGGGGGAGGACGGCTTGGCAGAAGTGAGGGGTGAGAAAGGGGGGGCTTTCCTCTGGCGGTAGAGGGGAACACTGCTTGCGGCGAGGCGCGGATGAAAGAGGCTGTCTGTGTCAGTCACTTATTCCTCCCTTTGGTAAATAAAGGTTTCTGACAACAAAGCCGAGCAGCGCTTGACTGGCCTTTACAGCAGATAAATAAAAAAGACAACACAGAGAAAGACAGTAAGAGAGAGAGAGAAAGGAAAAGAGAGAAACACAACATCAAACGCGTTCAGATCTCACGACTGGAAGCATGTTGATTTTTATGGAGTAGAGAAGACGCAGCCGAACTAAACCAGGTTATCTATCAGTTTAAATCAACACTTTGCAAGTCCGGTAATAGGGGAAGAAGGAAGAAAGGGCTGAATGTCATCCTGTGGAAGGGGGGAGAAGAAAAGATGTTGAGAGTCCATGGGATAACAGACAGATGGATGAAAAACAGCCAGGAGCCTCCTCCTAAATTCCAGTATACGTCTAGACTAACGTGAGAGCCCTTTAAAACAGTGAGAACACCATGTGAGATACTGCAACGTAAAGAAGAAAAAAGGATTTAGGGTTTGTTTGCATTCTTCCTCATCTTATTTCCTATCCATCAGCACAACCATTCATGCCTTATGGTTCTCGCATAATAGCAAGATCTCAGCGGTTTGTTGAGGAAACCAGATTTCACTTGTCATGTTCTCAAAACACACTCAGGGCTGCTTCCCTTATGAAGCCAGCGACACCCAAAACCACCTGCTACATCACACAGAGTCTAACCTGTGTGAATTAATAAATGTTGGACACAAATGCGCAACAATTTCCACCCTGTCACCTGAAAGGGGAATTGCTGATCCAGGTGCAATGAAAAGCTGAGAGGCCACACTGCTCACCCACAATAAAGTCGCTGATTTTTCTCACCCCACCTCGGTCTTGCACTCGACTGCCCTACCTTCGTTTTCCTCCCCCTCAAAGACCTTTTCACTCCTCCCTTCAGTTCTTCTCCTCACCTCAGCCCTCCCCGTTACCAAGCCGCCTGGGTGACCTTGCGCGCGCTCTGTGTCGATACTAGGCAGGAAAACCTATCTAGCAGATGTACGACACCTCATCTCATACAGGGGGAAATTGCTGTGTGAAATAAATCGCTCAACCCCTGCACGCACACATGCACACACACACACACACACACACACACACACATGCACACACACATGCACACACACATGCACACACACACACACACGCACGCAGTCCAGTGCAGAAAGCAGAGCTCATGTCATGGAAACTAAAACATCTAGATTACCTTGTTCCAGCAAGACATGACAGGGTGGCCTAGTGGTTGACTGTCTCATAACCAGAAGACCAAGGCAATGATACTAGCTAGATCATCCTATGTTTCATGTCAACCTTAATGCAGGAGACCAGATCTGGGATCTGGCTTATGCACAACATGTCCTTTTAACTTCTGTATTACACTCAAACACTGCAATAACGTCTCGTGTAATGCTATAAATGTACGTTTTCAGAAAGTCATCCACAATGAATAATAACTATTGATTTTTGCACCACAAAAACCTTTACGTCACAACTTTAGCTTTGACTTGGACAGCAGTCATACAAACGAAAGCCACTTTTTACTTTTTAAAATGCTGCCCCTGACTGTCTGTCTTGGCCTAGTCTCGCTTTGCCAGACCTTCCTCCAGGAGGGTTTGGCTAGCCCACACAGCATTCCGGGATGGGAGAGGATGGTTTATTGGCAAATCTTAAAATCAATCAAAATGGTCCTGGGCCACCACATTTTGGTGGAACGTGTGTACGTTCAAAGGTTGTTTTAGTCGTGCAACAGAAAACTCAGATTGGACAGATAGTCTAGCTAGCTGTCTGGATTTACCCTGCAGAGATCTGAGAAAAGGTTAACCATAGTCCTCATAAATCGACCAGAGTTTAAAATGGCAACAAAAAGGAAGCCCAAGGTAATGGATATCCGCCCTAAATGAGTGAAATCCGGCAGAATTTCCGTCGGCAATGGAGCAATCCCAGAAGTGGAACGTAAGGATATAAACTAGTCTTGGACCAACCCACAGTACTTTCCCCTTGCTCTAACTAAGCACCAGTTCTGAATTCATCCGGCCTCTGTGGCTCCAGGATGGTGGAGATTATCCTGACTCTGGTCTGCTATCCTAGCATGGTGGGTGGTGCGTTTAGCTTGCTATCTACTGTATCTCCTCTAGGGGAGAGACAGATAATTAGAGAACTCATTCTGCTTAGAGTCATGACAGCAGCCCAGTGATGAAGACGCTTCAGTTTAGCGGGGCTAAACCCTGACGCTAGCACTCTGCCCTGCTAACTCAACACACCCCTGAAATATTAATAAGGAAAATGTAAGCATTTGTGTGTGTGCCTTGCAGTTTATGCTCACCTATGTTAGTGCATGCACACATGAGTGAATATGCACCAATGAATGAAATGCTCAGCTTCTCTTTGACGGGTCAAGTGGTGGATTTGTCGCACCTGCCATTCCTCCGTGTGTTCTAACAGTGCCTCTGAAGCGAACTGTTAAGTGAATGAAGGACTGACAGAATGACTGACTGACTGAGCCACACACATTTAACCCCTGCTGTGGACGCCCATAAAAGCGCAGCACTACACCGCTACGCCCAGCTCACCTAAAGACGTGCCTGTGATCCGGCTGTGATGAGAGGCTGTGTAGTCTTTGTTGGACTGGGTACACATCAGATCACTTTATGCTGCTGCTGCCATGCTCCACTCTGTTCTCCCCCAGTGGACTAAGTCCTGACACCCCCCTGAACGTGAACATGCATTCACGCAAATCTGCACATACATGCATACGCTTAATCAACCTCACACAGGCAGGCAGACACACGCACACACACACAGATATGCCTGCTCACATCAAAGAGAATAAACATTAATGGCAAATAGGTAATCTGCTCCTCTTGTCTGTTTTACATTTCAGGGCAAGATTGACTGCCTCTGGGGAACCTGGCCCTTCTCTGATTGAGGGCAGGGGAAAAAAGGAGAATGAAAGTAGAGAAGGAGGAGGCCACGATAGATGGTAAACACATGACAGAGCATTATTCTTATTTCATGTACCCCTTTATTTTTTATTTATACATGCGAGATAGAAAAGAAGGTAATAAAATCCCCTCCCTTCAACCCACGATGGCCCCACTATGGTCCTAATCTTCTCCCCTGCAATATTCTGATGCAGACATTATTATTCTCATTTCTTCTGAATAATATCCCTCTCTCTCGAGCCTATCTGTTCTCTCTACCGGTGCTCGCTTTTGTCTCTCCTCCTCATTTTCCTCCTTCAGGATCTTCTCCGCACTCTCCCTCTCCTGCACTAACTCAACCTATTCCCTCCACACTTTTCCATTCTCTTCCAACTTCTCGTCTCTCCAGTCAGTGCACTCGGCCTCTTCTTGCTTCTGTCTTTCATATTGTGAAGGTGATGCCGGGTTGGCGTGGCTGGGGAGCAGCACCTTATATCCTATCTGCGTATCAATCATGAGGTCCTGTCCACTCAATCCTCCTCTGATCCATCAGCCAGCCTCTCCGCCAGCCAAACACAGGCAGCCGCAGCCACACACACACACACACACACACTAATGGCAGTCAGGGCACAACAACCTGCTTTTGTTTCACAAACACAGTGGATACAGAACGTGCAGTATCCCTCGACAATGCTGTACAGGACTATAATCCTACTACTAAGGAGCACACATGTGGTCACCAACGACTGCCATGAAATAACTGCATAAATTCATCACCAATGCCACCATTTTGCACATCCCCACCGCCAACACCACCTCCACCTCGTAACACCCCACCATGTACTCCCACCAACACCAGCCCTACCCACCTGCTCCTCGCTCACCGCTAAGCCGATTACACAACGCAACACTCCTAATCACAGCACAGCGTTTGTAAACACCGATGTCATCGACTGCAGTTCTAAATCTCCCAAATCCCCTCTACCCTTCATCTAACACCACACCAGTAATGCCATTTGCAACTGATGTTTTAATCACCAGTGCAGCTGTGAGTGACTGCCACTGTACCACAGAGAGAAGGGCGACAATGTGTGAAAACTGTTTGGACAAATTCTCTCCAGAAATGGTTTCAGTTCACAGTGCAACACGGAAATGTGTTCCTTGCTCTGAAGCCACAAAAATGTTTTGTGATTAGGTTGGAGAGCTGAAGTGTAGTGTCTCCTTATGAGACCATCAACCACTCTTATGTCAAAACGTCTCTGTTGCATCATCAATTCATCCTGACAGCTTTATAATGAAGAGATAAAAACATTTTTTTCTTTGTGATTAAAATGATCTCTGCTCTCACCCCACAGCCATACACAAGTAAACAATGGGTCTTGCTTGCGCATAAATTATGACAACCTTTTCTTTAATTGTGCATCTGTGCATGTTTTTATATATGTGTGTGTGTGTGTGTGTGTGTGTGTGTGTGTGTGTGTGTGGGATTTAAAAACAGCACAGTTTACTGGTTCATTAGCACCAGATTAGCTATGCTAATGACATGGACCACCACACACAGAGATGTTGCCTTTATGTTTCTGAAAGGGATACACGACTGACTATGACTGTGTGTGTGTGTGTGTGTGTGTGTGTGTGTGTGTGTGTGTGTGTGTGTGTGTGTGTGCGTGCGTGCGGTGCAGGTGTGTACACATAAGTCTTGCATGAATAAGTTATTCCCTTGCAAAAACAAGTCAGCTACACCAATAATAATCATAATTCAACAAAGTATGTATGGGTAATGATGTTTTAATTGCATTAATGAGTGAAAGGAGAGCTGCTGCCAGAAGAGATTTGGGAAGGATTGGACTGGTGTTGCAATATGACCTGCTGTCTCTGCGGGTCTCGGTTTCATTAATACTTGCACAGTAAGACAGATAGTCAGGGCAAACAGACACGAGTACATGCGCACGCAACGGACTAAACCAGACCTAAAACGCAAGTTTCCATGTGGCTCCATCTGATGACATAAGACATAAATACGAAATGATGTGTTTGTTGACACTGAAGTAAACTTCCAAATGTCTTATTGCTTTTTTAATAAGAAAAGCCTGCAATGGTTTTTCCACATACTGATTTGTAATACAAACACCCAAAGAGCGCTTCAAGGCACTTTTTTTTTGCTACTCCTAAATGACGTAACCATCGCTCATCACTCCTTCTATTTAAGTATTATATACTTTATCTTCAGTATAAATAAAACATATTGGTTTCTATTTTATATATATCTATATTTTTATCTTCTATTTTGTTTCATTTTACTCTTCTTTTTTTTAAATAGTAGTTAAATACATACAACATACAAGAATTATCATTATTAATATTATAGTATTATTAAGCACTACTACTAATACAATTCTGAAGAAAATATTGCAAATGCAATAATCCAGAAACTTTCTTCAAGATTAATCTAAACAAGATTGTCAGTAAAATTACAATACTTTGGGTTCTATGGTTAGACTATGGCTAGCGTGCGTGCGAGAGAGATGGTGTTACCTCCTGTCTCGACTGTGTGACCTGTGTGAGCGGTGGCTCCTCCCTTTGTCTCTCTCTAAGCTGCGACTCCTCCTCCTGCGAGACGAACTGTGGGATGAGCTGCTGCTGGAACGTCTTCTTCTCCTGGAGCACACAGACCAAAAACACACAAACTCACTTCCATTATTGGCAGGATCCTTAAAACAAAACAGCAATCAGACAGCAGGGTTGTGGACAATTAATCATTTTCTGATGCGGCAACAGTGAAATATGTGAATTTGTTCTTAATCCCCAGTGTGATGAAAAAATGTGGTTCTCAAAATCGCTGAGTATACATGTCTTGTTTTACTATCTATAAAACAAACCTACAACACCAAAATCAAACACTTCCCATATCAGCTCCCTCTCCTCCCTTTACCCTTATGCTCCACTCTGTCACGACAAGCACAATTTCAACTTTATCTGAAATGATTTCCTCTCCTGCATAAGTGAATGCTGTATTCCTAATTTGTTTTGCTGTTTAGTTCGAGAGCAAATATGTCCTTTTGCATTAGGGAACACGCTCTTCTACGTCCAAGAGCAGCAGAGCCATGCAGGCTGCCCTACAGTTCCTCCACAGGGGCCCTTTGGTGCTCTGCTGCCCTTTAATGTGGCTACAGCAGTTTGTGTAGCGTCTGCTTCCCAAACATCATTCACACCGCGTTCCTATTGATATCATGTAGCAGGAGGCATTCATGGGGATGAATGTAAATGCAGAAACCCCCCTATTCTTCTGCGCAAACAGTTTGAGAAATATTCATTATTTAAAATCTCGTCTTTTCTTTCACCAAAGCCAAAAATATCCAAATTCTTTTAGCACACACAAAAAACAAACACATACGCGGTCCTATGGGAGCAAAGCAAGATGGAGGGGAAGAGAAGAAAAAGGAAAGCAATTCAAATAACACAGAGGCTGAACTATCAAATCAGATTTGTACCACTTAGAGCAGCGCAGTAAAGATTAGTATTCCAAAAGGCTGGATCCCATGAGCGGGGCCTTATGAAATAACTTCCACAGCCCTCTTACAACCACTTCACACATTACACAGAAGAAACACACAGTAGTGAGCGGAGGGTTTTTGGAAGGTGGCATTAGCGCACACATTTCCTCAGAAGCCTGCGCGAATGTAACGTAATAAAAACATAATGGCTCAAACACTTAGGAGTGGGAAGCGCTGGTTAACACAGAAGCTTTTTCACATGAATGCAACACCTAGCAAGTCCACTCACACACACTTTTTCCCTGTGTTGCTCGCTCTTTGTATGTCACACAGCCATATAGCCATTAACACAGCCACTCTCTACATACATGTTAATTATGTGGTCATGACGTCACCGGCCGAGAGCATAAGCACCCTTCTGTTTTACCACATATGAGGTCTCTTTACACGGTTTGTATGTTTACAGGTTGAACCCACACACAAGGTCTTGGTTAATTGATCAAAACGTATGGCTAATAGATGAGGGACTGTGGTCCCAGGGATTACACTACCCACCCAGCCCCATCCCGTACAGGCAGGCAATGACTTCCAATCAGCAGTAATGGACCTTGACCAAGCCTCATAAATAATTACCATCAACTGGCCTTGTCTGAACAGCCACACACAGCCAGTGGCAGCTGTGGCTGGATGGAGGAGGCCAGGTACAGCCCCTAACCATTTGTTAAGATGTCGGATTTTTAATGAACCTCCCCCTTCCTCTGTAACTGCTAAAAAACTAAGTGTGGTATTTTGAAAACATAAGGAGAAGCTTATACAACAGGTATAAGCTAGTAACCTTCAGATTGTGTTTATGTTATGAGACTAGACACAAAATGAGCCATCTAAAACAGCCACGTCTACCTTAATATTTTTTAGCTACGTTTCATCTCTAAAATGGCCTCTAGCCACAACACAAAAGTAAAAGTAATACTTTTTATAATAGTGATCATATTCATTCTTTTTGTGGAACTCATATGACCAAATAAAATAGTGCGGACTCAATCAAAAGAATCAATCTAAGTTAAATTTCATATCTGGGTCCTTAGCATTGCAGTGTCCTTATCTGGCATTCATTGTAAACAGTGCAAGCGTCCTTCACTGTACATCTTCTCATTTGAATCCTCAGTGATAATAAATATTCCATCCTGAAAGGTGTCTTCAATAATCCTGAGCAAGGACCAAAACTAACAATACCAGACAGCATTCTTAGACCACATTAAAAAATGAAAAACTGTAATTTTACAGGTTTACATACCAAACAAACTTTTCTACAATCTTTTTTTTAATGATCTCCATGTTTTAAATTAAGTTACTGCATGACATGTTGAGGAAAACACTGAATTATATAAAAATAAATATATAAAAATATATAGGGTTTACCCTAAGGATGCACAAATAGGTGGTGAAGCCATAGCAAAACCATACCCATTATTTTCCATAGAAGTAGTTATTTTCCCATCTAAAATATAAACACAACATAAATGCCAATTCTACAATAGGCCTTTTTCAACAGAAGACATTTTGACATTTCACAGTAGAATAAAGCACAAGTGTAAATAATAAAATAAATGATGGTTGAATTCCATTTAACTGCTTTAGCTTCGGGGTCTTGGTATTGTGCATGAGGGCTCACTGTCTTGAATAGAACATAACTTAAACTTCAATAGAACAGATTCCGTTACAGTTATTACATCTGTGTGCTTCCAACTATGTTTCTACTGGGAAAAAGGCATATCAGACAAATATTGGCAGATATAGACCTATACTGATAATGTGTTTTGATAGCAGCTAGTAGATTGGTGCGAAATCCACTATAATTATCAACTGGCTTGTCGTTTCAATAAAATTAAATTCTAATGAGCTGTAATAAGAAAGAAAGCCACATGTGGTACAATGAGCCAACCTAATAAATGAAGAAAAGCACAAACAATATTTTCATCCTTTGATTTACTTCTGCAACCACAGAGAAGATGAGTCAGGAACTGTGCTTTCTGGGAAACATGCAGCATCAGCACCCGAGCAGCAGCAGCAGGAGCAGCAGGAGAAGCCTCCCGAGATAAAACACAGTCGGTCTTGCTCAAGGACACTTCAGCACGACAGGCAACTTCTCAGTCCTCATCCTTTCTACCTCTTATCAGAGAAGAAAAGCTTGTTATGCACTCTCACCTTCTGTCTTTTTCCTTATCTCTGGAGCGAGAACGGCTCCGGCGACTGGACCTTCGACTCCGGCTGCTGGCCACCTTGCTGTTGGAGGATGAAGAGGAAGAAGAGGAGGAGGAGGAGGATGACCGGCGACGCTGTTTTCTCTTCCTCCTGCTCCGACTGTCATCCTCACTATCAGACGAGCGCCGACCCATGCTGGCTGACTGTCTGGCAAAACACACAGAGTAGTGTTACTGTTCAAGCTCTCTCAGTCACTGACAACGTTTAGCAACAATTTGGTACGAATGTAAACCTACAGCATCGACGTGAACACACTCTACAATTTACCAAAGCCAATAGTACATTTCTCTAACGTTACATACTTAGCTATGCACAACATCATGTATTATTAATGCAGCTACTTTAACAGAGGTAGCTAGCTACTATAACATGTAGCTTAGCTTATCAAATACATGGAGGAAACTAACAGTTACGTAATATAAATCACCGTTACAGCTCTAACAACACTGTTGTCGCACATGCCTTAATATCAAATAGATAGATTAAAGATCACTGTTTTCTTTGGAGGCTAGCTAGCAGGCTAACTCTGCTAACTCCACTAACGTTTGGCTGTAATTAGATCTTGTTCGGCCTTCTAGCCGCTTAACAGTAATCATGTCACACACTGCAGTCAGTAAACGTTACACGAAGGACGAAAATGTAGCAAAATAAATGAGAAGATACCTTGAAATGAAAATCCCGCTCCTCACCTTTAAATCGTTGTGAAGCACCACAACTCAGCCATGCACTGCTAAAGAGACTCTACTCGTCAAACCGGAAAGCATCGATCGAGTCCAGACAGAATAATCAAACAAAGAGCAATCGATTGAGGGACTGCGCTCATCCATGGATGTAGGCTATTATAAAACGCTCTCATCTGGTATCATCCTAGATTTGAATTAGGTATCCATGATTTTCCCTAACTGATGTCTTCAGCCTCAAATGAGCCCTAAATACTGCAGTATTTTTTTTTGTTGTTGTTGCCACTTTGTAATAAAAAAAAATAATATAGGCCTACATATTAATAATAAAAGCCAACACTGACAGGTTGGTAGCTATTCTTTAGATGTTTAAGGGTGCATTTTGATTCAGTGAACATAGGCCTCAGGTAAAGAAGTGTATTTTCATTAATGGCTGAAGTAAGCTATTTAGGATGGCTAGGTTAGCTTGGCTTATATGTTGGCTTATTACAGCGTGGCCGCTTTTGACACTGAATCTTTCACAAATTTAGAAGCAGGCCTAGGCCTAGCCTATGAGGTCAATTAATGGAGCGGCAACATATCATCTTCACTTATCATTTTTAATCGTTATATTGTACTGCCAATTTTTCATTCAAGTCTCCAGTCAATTGAAAATATTCAAAATTAATACGACTATAATGTTTATTTATGTATATCAACAGTCTGGGCTCATGTTCCGTTTTGATCTGACGATACCCACACGCACACCACTAATGGTAACATAAGCAAATGCTTGTGTGAGTTGAAAGTCTGTCAATGATTTGCATGAGGTCATCCTCTCAGAAAATAAGGTTTTACACCAGCATATACACAGCGAGAGCTGCAAGGGCAGACAGAACATCCAAACAATTTCCAGCTAAGTAACATTAATTAACCTAGGCCTGTACTTCATGATGAATTTAAAAACATAACGGGACCGAAGGTGAAACGACCACTGTTTTACTGACAACATGAATGAGTGAATGAATCAATATACGAACGATAGAAACAAGTTAATGTGGGTTTTCACTGCAAATAGATAGCCTAAGAGGCTGCTTAGCACTGCGAGAATTCATCCTGCTTTCAGATGCAGCAGAAACAATAGTAATTATTGCCTAAGGTTCAAGCTAAAACATGGTTAATATTTAATTAGGGAAATTGTTAGAGCCCCTGTGTGGAAAAAGGACTTTATATAGATTATCAATAAACACGCTTAATGTTGCATCAAATTCATCCCGACGTTTTCAAAATCCCGTTGTATCCTGTTTCTTCTCTGCCTATATGTTTCCTCCTCTTCTCACTTAATTGCTCTCTCTCTCTCCGCGGCGTTCACTTACTTTCACCGCAAGTCAAGCATTGTTTATTTATTTTTGCAAATATAGGCAATCATTTCAGAGGGAAAAGGCGAGTTGAAAACGTTAATTAGTGAGCCCAATGGCAACGCATCGCGAGAGGCATTATAATGAAACGTTTAGCTGCTATTTAACATCATAATGGCTTAAAAAGTCCACTGAGAATAAATATTAAGTGATATAGTCTCGCTAATGATGCGATTTAAAATACATAATTGCTGATTAGAAACCTAAAGCATTAAATGATTTGTCTCACAGGGTCCCCAAACTTTCATGTCAGGCTTATAATAATATAGGCTATATATAATAATATATATAATAAAATGTTACATTCCTACTGTGGTGCACGTGCAATAACATTAATACAAGATAATAATAATAATAATAATAATAATAATAATAATAATAATAATAATCATCATCATCATCATCATCATAATTTCGTTTATCATTATTGTTACAATATCAAATTAGGCCTCGAACCACCGCAATTATTTTATCATGATCACTTTCATTTTATATATTTTTTGCAGTGAATTTCTGTTTCAAATCAAAAGCGACAACGTGGATACATTTAGCCTACTAAACACGTCGAAAACTTATAGATACATTTCTCAGGCCTACAGCCAACTGTATGCAACTGGGGGTTCAAGCCAAATATGTTCACTTAAGCTTTCTCTAAAAGCTCCTAGTAAGTCGTTGCTGCTCCTCTCGGCATCCCAGCTGGTCCGCATTTTTTTTTTTTACCTCTTTTCTCTCCGTGTCATCGTTGTGATTTATTTTCCCCCCAGATCACAGAGATATACTGAAGAAGGACTCCTCATCCATGTGCTTCCCTCTCTCTCTTTCGCTCTCTCTTGTCATTTTCCGATTTTTTTTAAGCCACACCCCTGCAGAGAGAGAGAGAGAGAGAGAGAGAGAGAGAGAGAGAGAGAGAGATCCATGACCATCTCCCGGGTGTTTAAAAACTAACTCAGGACAATAGCAGCGAATGAGCGCTTAATTAAATTAATTAGTCCTTCTTGTCAATCTCGGATTAATGGCCAATAGCGACGGTGCAGCTCAATGTTTTTTTTAAACTCCTCTTCTCTCTCTCTCTCTCCCATATCAGTGAAGGGGAAGGGGGGCTCATCCTGGCATCCTGAGGGGAGGTAATTTGCACGGATCAAGGGGGCAAGGCGCCGCAAAGTATAAATACTGTGACTTCAATAGAGGATCACCAGCAGGTTCCCAACTCCGCTACCAAAGGAGGGAGGAATTGGCTGAGAAGATATATTCTTTATATATTTTTTACCTTCTTTTAGAGTTGGCAGCATCATCTCGTAGGCTATCATTTTCAAGGGGTCGACTTTAAAACGAGCCACACCATTGATGTCTTAAGCTGTCGTGGAGCAAAGGGAGAGAGTGTGTGTGTGAGTGAGTGAGTGAGTGTGGTGATTTTTTTTTTTTTTTAAAGGAGAGAAGACAGTGATGGAAGAGCTCACCGCTTTCGTGTCTAAGTCTTTCGATCAGAAAGTGAAGGAGAAGAAGGAAGTGATAACCTACAGGGAGGTGTTGGAGACCGGGTCGACGCGAGCAGGGAGCAGGGAGTCTTTAACCGCGGAGCCGGGGAGCCGAGAGGAGGCTGCAGCCATCACCCGGAACGGTGCGCTCTCGCCGGGCAGGGAAACGGACATGCTCGGCCCGGATAGAATCAGGGACGCCGGGAGCCCCAAACTCATAGACGGTAGGATTGCATGGTGTACTACACAGTCTTTATCTACAGGATGAGGACTTATAGAGGAGTATTCTATTCTAGAAAGGCTACTCGAACATCATACACAGATCATAACAACGTTTTTATTTGCGAAATACAGTTAAAACAGCTTGTAAGCTACAAGTTAGCTTGTGATCCAAGCAGATTTCAGTATCCCACTAGTCGATGTAAGTTAAGCTACAGCATAATCGAGATCTGTAAGAAGGAAAATCATTCACTGCTGCTTTGTGAAAGTACCTTTTATTTTTCTTAGTTGTTTGCCTGCAACGTCAAAACCGCCCTCCTTAGCTTGTAGGCTTTTTACCAGGCATCATAATATCTTCCATCTTAATAAGATGCTTGCAGCATAGTGATGTCTTACTGTGGTACAGTTTCAAAAAGTTTCAATTCATTAGAAAAGGCCTACCCCAGAACTATGATAAACAACAAGGCCTCTTATGGCAAACTGTTAACCACGCTATTATAACATGACAGGATTTAAGCCCATTATCTTACATTTTTTAATATCACAATTGTATGAAAGTATAGCGGTGCACTCCGGTCCTTGATTTGCCTTAAGTTTTTTAAGAAAACGCTGTAGTTTAGCCTACTTCAGATTAATTATAACAACAAGGTTATATTAGTTTAATACGCGTCATTGTCAGTGATATCAGATATCTTGATCTATCTTTGATATAGATATTATAACATTGTTTCAACTAAAAGAGGGCGCATTAAACACCTGACATTACAGACATCACTGCACATGAAAGGTGGCGATCAAGTCCTGTCATTTCTGTAGTCACTCGGTGCACATAGATGTCTGTTTTTATGTGTGAAAGCACATCAGTTAAAATAGTAGATGGCTTGAATAAAAATCTGATTATCTCATAGGCCCTATAAATAAAATAAATATCATAGACATTAGTTGGAAGAGTTATTTTTCGTGGTTGTCCTCAACAATTCAATGTTTATTGTAGGATATATAATTGCAAAACGAAAATAAAAGCAAATTAAAAAGCATCAATAATTAAAGACACGGCAAATATTGAATTAAATATAAAGAATTGCTTTTGTGTTTAATGCTCCCAAACCGACCAAATTCCAATTGTGTTGTAATCATCAGCATATTATTTTGACATTTTAAGAAAGTAGAAGCAGATGTTGACTGTGTATTGTGAAACCTGGACAAAATGTGACACAGGACATCTTAGAACTGGGTGGCTTGTAAAAAGAAAATGACATCTGTTCGTCATGGGCAGCGTGGTTAAAAGCGGAACTGCGACAAGCACGTATCAGACATCCAACAGTGGGCAAAGCGTTACATATTTATAAGCAGTTAATAATTAAAGAGCTTTATGTAGCTCTACAAAACATCCGAGGTCTGATAGCTCTGTGATATTTGAGGGCTGGTAGGGCATGTCTTTCTTTCCTATCATGTAGGCTAGGTTTTATTTAAATGTATGTAGGTCGATAATCATTTCAGTAGTGCTCGTTATTTCAGTTCTACCCTTTAATCTGATGGGGTAGAGTTTGCACAGCCGTTAGTTTGGCTCATTTTGACTGCATGGAAGAATATGCAGCCTATTAATCCGGTATTAAACCGACGTACGTTAGCCCTATATGATTTACGTTAGAATGAAGCGTATTTTTCAGAGTAAAAACGTTATTAAACAATTTCATAAATGTGTGACGATGAAGGAGCACAGATTGGAGGTCACAGTGCAGCTCCACGGTGTTGATGTCTCTCCCTCTCTTCTCGTCTGCAACAACACAGGCAACACAGATGTGAAAGAAAGGAAAGAAGACTCGAAGCCTTTAGAGGACGAGGCACAGACTAAAATCAAACAGAGGAGAAGTCGGACTAACTTCACATTAGAGCAGCTCAACGAGTTGGAGCGGCTCTTTGACGAGACCCACTACCCGGACGCCTTCATGCGGGAGGAGCTCAGCCAGCGGCTGGGACTGTCAGAGGCCCGAGTACAGGTAGGAAGAGTCCTTTATACTTGGGTAATAATATTATTAGAATAATTAGTTTATACGAATATTGAGGCGTTATTTAGTGAGACAAAGTAGCGCGTAGTTCCGTCTAGCCTAAATCTAATTAAATGATCAAAAAAACCATGAAATATAGGCTATATGTAGGCTATGTGTATTGTTGTCATTAACAACATTATCATAACCATGGCAGCGTGAGCATATGAATGTGTGTCAACAATGGAGGAGAAAGTGACCCACATCCTTAAACTGAAATAGCCTAATAATTAAAACAAACTAATAATATTAATAAGAAGATGAATGCTGATAAAAAAATGATGATAACAACAACAACAATAATAGTAATAATAATGATAATAATAGAAGAAAAAATAAGAAGAAATCCACATATTTTTTCCCATATTCTCTCTTTTTCCAGGGGATTTTAATAATATCGTCACTGATTTGTGTTATGATAAGCTTTATATAACGCATAAACAAAGTCTGAGCATTATAACATTTTGTTTTATGGAGGTTTTGAATGTGGAAGACACACACACACACACACACACACACACACACAGACCTACACTACTAGACTACAGTAGGCCTGGATTTGTGAAAGGTTCAGAGGAACCCCCATGGGTGTTTGTGGGTTTAAATAAGAGGAACAAGATTTTGAAAGAAGGAAGACACAGAGTTCACAATCGAAATGTTATTTCTTTCATCACTTTCTGATTAGAACATGTTTCTCTCAGTTTGTTTTTATTGTTGAATTTGTGTTAATTGTCTCAATTAGGCCTTTGCTTGTATCACGAGGAGTCGTTGTAATCTGTATTGTCCGAATCCATCGAAACAAATACGCCTACAAATATTTGCCTTCAGTTCCTGGGTGTATGTTACCAAGGCCCTGTTTGTCAGAGATGCTGTCGTTTTTCATGGGGACAGACCATCTGCCCAGAAACCCAGTAAGGCTTCAGTCAGTAAGGGAGGGGGGGGGCTCAGACATGCCTTGTGCAACGGGAGCAGAGGAACAATGAACATATAGACAACTCCTCTCATCTGATTGATCAAACTCCTATAATATCTTATTCCAGACTCTTTTATCCCGTATGCTCCGGCTCAGGGGAGGGCTGAGCATTTGTCTCAATAGTCAATATCGCGGTCATAGTGGAAAAAAATAAATCATAAAACGGGCCCAAAAGACCCCCATCCCAAACTCACCCTTCACCCCCCTAAAAAAAGTTAAAGCCAGCTTTTTGCAGGGCTCTCCCGGCCTGAACTGGAATCTCACCAATAAGGCGTATTGTATCCCGAACAAGGAGCACAGCTCGGGGATTTGCATACATTATGTATTATTTCTACCCAAATCAAGAGCAGCTCTCTCCCTCTTTCTCTCTGCTAGAGTAATATAGCGTTTTACCAGTTGCATGCAGAGACCACACATTTATTTTGTTTAAAAAATTAAAAAATAAAATCTGCCCCAATCAATAACAGCAGAGCATTTGCTTTTATCATCGCGATAAATTAGCTGAAGCGTGCACAAAAGGACGTCCGATACTGTGGTCAATAAATGAAGCCAGCTGACAGCCAAATCAATATGATATTTCATTAATGCTTTCACTGTGTGGAGCCTATATGAACCTAATGTAAGGGAGATTGCAGATTGACATGTATTGTGGGCTAATTTAGCCTTAGCTTTGTCTGGGAGATTCAAAGCAGATTATCATAGAAATGAATCGTTTAATCTGTGTTCCAAGGCGTTTCTCTGAAATTGACGCTTGTCGATTTCAACAGAACGAAAAAGAGAAGTGAGCTGTCTTTGAAGCTGCTTTTTTGTGTGCAAGTGTGTGTTATGGCGGTGATTAGACAAAACTGCGAGGCATTTAAGCGCTTCTCTGACATGGATTTTCTGCAGATAAGGGTAATTAATTTCAGCGGTCATTTAATGAGAGGGCGATGGAAAGAGAAAGAGGGAGATGTTCTCAGATCGCCTTGCTCTGATGTCCAAAACCGTAATAGCATTGCTGCTATTCGATATCTGAGAGTTCATCCAACTCTTCGGGGACACTAATCTATAGAAAGATGAAACCAACGCTGACAAGGTTATTTATTATAGTCCACTAGTCCTGCACATTTCCAACAAGGGTGTTTCTATTCTCCTAATAGGGTTTTAATGTCCCTCTTTTCGTAGATTTACCACTCTACTCTTGCTCTTTCTCTCTGCACCAACCCCCACTCTCCCTTGTTGTAGACTAAATGTAATAATTCAAATCTGGGGTTAAGCAGTGTCATTAATATTTCAGTGCTCCTTGGGGATATTGTTTTTTCTGCGGTTGTTGTCACTTTGAGAAGAATTACACATGCTGGCCCCACAAGCAGCTGCCAATCAGTAGGTCTCTAATTAATTTCTGTCCCTGCAGGTTTGGTTCCAGAATAGAAGAGCCAAATGCAGAAAGCAGGAGAACCAGTTACATAAAGGTACGCTTTTATCCTGCATGCTCCAACAAAACACAAAACAGTTTCTCCATTCTATTCTGTTATAGAGCAACTACACGCTCAAATGCATGCAGCATGCAGCATGCAGCAACATAATCTTAACGCATTGTTACTATTTGGGACGTGGTTTTCATTTTCAGTTAATTAAGCAAACGCACTGTGATTTCTTATTCAGCCATACAGTTGACTTCTTTGTGGTTTTTGAATCTTCTCCTCACAATTAGGCTATCATTTGTGCTTATTGCAGGAGTCCTGATTGGAGCAGCGAATCAGTTTGAAGCTTGTCGTGTAGCGCCATATGTCAACGTGGGGGCTTTACGGATGCCATTCCAACAGGCAAGTTACTTTGAAGCGTCTAGTATTAAAAACCAGAGCAATCCCAGGACTGGTGTCTTGGCACAGGCTGTGCCCAAGTGCTATGCAGAGACTCCAGTTCCAATGTAGGGGGTAACTAAACTCTTATTACCACACTGACAAAAACCCTGTGCCAACACAGCGTATAGCCTGTACAACCTAATTGGAAAATAAAGCATAACACGATAGAGGGTTATGCTTTATTTGCCTATTTTATTGGAGCAAGCAAACATATTAGTAGACCTATAGTACTCCAGAGTGTAAAATAGACCCCCGCCAAGGCCAAGAGTTTCTGAATGTTTTCCTACCACATATAAAGGTATAAATTCCATGGTTGGATTGATTTGTTTTTGATATATTAAACCATGATGGTGAGAGTCTGGACATATTTATTTATATTGCATTACATTTCAGTAAAGTCCAGTCTTCACTTTGAGCACCACTGGACTGGTCTGGGTTTATCATCTTGAAGGCAAAGGTCCAAGATTCCTAAAGACAAAGAACGTTTGATTTGATATTAGCTTTCATGCTATTGATGTCCAAATAAAAACTGAAATTTCACCTTTGATTCACGAGAGTTGCAGTAGTAAATAATGTCCCTATAGAACTAGATGGCATCCAGGGATATTGCTCAAAGACTAGTTTAGTAGAAAAGCTCGGGGATTGAACACTGAAGTCCAGCTGAATGGTGGCCTCTTTAACTACTCAGCCTGCCTCCCTATAAGATTAGACTCTACAGTACAGTTAAACCACATCTACAACAGTGACACTAGTGAAATGACCCTTCAGCCAAACCACTGCAAAGTTAACGCATGTTCTCCCCCTTCTCTCCCCATCCGTGCGTCCCGTAGGATAGTCATTGCAACGTGCCGCCCTTCTCCTTTCAGGTGCAGGCGCAACTGCAGCTGGACAGCGCCGTGGCCCACGCGCAGCACCACCTGCACTCTCACCTGGCAGCGCACGCGCCCTACATGATGTTCCCCGCGCCGCCGTTCGGGCTGCCCCTAGCGACGCTCGCGGCCGAGTCTGCCTCCGCTGCCTCCGTTGTGGCCGCCGCCGCAGCCGCCAAGAACACCAGCAAGAACTCCAGCATCGCCGACCTGAGACTGAAGGCCAAAAAGCACACGGCAGCGCTGGGACTGTGACGCCAGGTAGACTGGGGGGCACGGGGCGCGCACGCTCACGCGCTTTCTGCCACGTCCTCGCTACTGAGAGACACTGAACATAAACGCTTTCAAAGTGAACATGTCCAAGAACAAAGTGAGAAAAAATTATCCAAGGACGATATTTATGTTTTCTTTTTTTAAATGAAGGACGACGAGTATAACTATAAAATAATATAGGCTATTTATGAGACAAAGAAAAGACAATGAAAAAAAGAGACTATGACGTAATAGCCTATACAGGTGTGTTTTTTTTTTTTGGATTGAATGGATGGATAGCAAGGCTACGCAGGGTCCTTCTCTGACGGCTGAGGAGGGCGGCGGGACACCCTGAGAAGGTGGAGGAGGATGCTGCTGGGACGGTCGATACTTTGTCAAACAAGGCGAACCATTCTGCAGTTGTTCCGTTTTAATATTATATTATAATTGTTATGATTTCATTTTGAACATATAGAGGCTGGCCTCGTTATACAACACTTTCTCTGTAAAAGGACAGAGCGGGAATTCTTTGACGAAGCAGAGACAAAAAACAAAGGACAATATTCGAAGTGTTTCTCCCTCTTGTGTTTCTTGCCCACGATTCAAAAATGCCCAAGCAGTGTTTGCATGAGTTTTCACGGATGACGTGATGTGAGCCATCTCTCCACCCCTCTTTCTCTCTCTCTCTCTCTCTCTCTCTCTCTCTCTCTCTCTCTCTCTCTCTCTCTCTCTCTTTCTCTATCTCTCTCTCTCTTCATCTTTCCTCCCCTCTCTGAGGAAGGGCCACTCTCACTTGAATGTTTGGACTATATTCGACCTTGTTTGGACCTCCTCTGGTAAAGGTGAAACCATAGGCGACACACCAGAAACGTCAGATTATAATATATGATGAACCTTTTGTCACAGGATAACCCGTAAGGTGGTGATTTGTCCCCTTTTAAAGGAGCATTATGTCATCTTAAACACAGTGAACACACGACCAAATGACACTAACACGAGGACGGTACGGGCACGTGTAAAATATGTTTATACACAAGACACATGCATTATTTTTTATTATTTAGTGGCTTTATGAATGCCTTGTGGGGAATTTGTTCATTTTGTATTTTACTTTATTTCGTGTATTAAAAAAAATCATGTGCTTTCTGTATGTAATTTTGATGTTTTTATAACAGTGAAAGTGAACTTATACCTGAGGCACGGGTTTCTAAGAAGAATACTCATAAAATTGTTTTACTTTCTCCATCACATGTGAAACGTGAATCCACCTAAACAAACTGTTTTTCGTTCCTATAATAAATTAACAAAAGTTTCTTTAATGAGTTGACATTATTTTTTACAATCTTAATTGGCATTTATCAGCTACATTATTATTATTATTAATATTATTATTATTATTATTAATATTATAATTGCGGCCGGTAAACCTTTGAGGGCAATATATTTTTAATAATTCATGCCTGTAGGTCTTTTGATAACGTCACAGTTGTGACAGGCCCGTTTAGTCAGGAACATGGGTGTCTGTTGCTGCTCCAATGCCAAACCAATGCATTATTCATATTTGGTTATGGAGCGTTTGGAGAGGAGGACTTGTAATTTCCAGTACAAGCTAGACAAACTGGCAGATAAAGGATAAAGAGAAATGGGCCGTTCAGTGGCCCAAAGATTAAAGTTTTGCCGCACTTGAAATGCACACAATTATAAAGGCTATATTTTTCTAACAGGCTGCTCATTTAGATTTGAAACCACTCTGTTATTCTTGCAATAATAAGATAAACTAAGCCCAAATAATTATAGGCCTCTACCAAAGATGCATTTTAATAGAATTATATCCGCAGTGTGTTTGTGGTATAGGCTATAGTTTTGCACATAGCAGCCTACATGCCTGGGTTTTATCAAGCCTAAATCGATATTGTTTTTCACAACAGCAACATTTGAGATATTGTCAGTAATAAACATTTTATGTTTATAGCTATAGCCTAGCCTACAGGTTAATGGTATTCGATGTAATTCCAGTTGTGAATCCCTATGATCCGTTTGGCCTCCTGCCTATGCATCTTCACTGAATTAAAATGTTGCCGGTTTATGTGTCATGACCTCAAGTTTGGCATTGTGCATAAAAATATATACAGGCAGCTCACAAAGTTAAACAAAGCCAAGGTCTTTGTAAAAATCATCTATTATCGCCTGCCTCACTTGACTTACAAATTTGCCTGATTCATTTCCTGACATCTTAACCGCCTCTTATTGAACATTTAATAAACACCTGACACGGGAGCCTATAATTATAGGAATCCAGATCGCATTACCCCTTCCGATATTTCCACACAAAACACAATGTCTTTAGCTATTAATTAATACTGATCTCACAGAGTCTGCACTAGAGTCTGGAGTGTTTGTGTATCTCGCCGTTTGGGGCAGGATTAAGACGCCAAATCTATTGAATTATTGATTCAAAGCCTCGCCAGTAATGGAGAAGACGGAACTGGGAAACTGCTGAGCCGGGAGCGTGCACTTCTACCCTGCGATGGAACAGAAACACCGGGCTCGGGGGCGCGCCTGTCCTGCGACCGGCTATGTTTTTACTTGTAGAGACCGCAGAGTGAGGTCAAGTTCATCAGAGTGCTTATGTCACATTAATCACATTGTTCAGCCATTATTTACATACAGTTATTTCATAAAGAACAATTGGGTCTAAGGCATTTAATTTAGTTGCAAGGCATGGCACATTCTCTCTTGGAATTAAAAACGGTGATTTAAAGGTTGAGGAATTATATTCTAATCTCATACACTATTATTATAGAAGTAAGATATTGAAAAGATGCCATAAACTATTAGTGTCACTACTTATTATTGACTAAACCACAAGGGCATTTCTGTATAGGATTAAAATAATGAAAACTATAACACAGACTTTATGAAGGGATAATTAATTTCCAGTAATATTTAGTGTCACCTGAAGGACTCTTCTACCAGAATGGAGTCTGTGTATGTACCGCTGTCTCCATTTTTGCAGTTTCCACAACAGATTTTGAAACATTTTCCTCCCTATGCACTTCTTCATGACTACAATCCAAAGTCTTGAATCCTGCCCTTGTGGCTTGGACCCGCAGCAATCAGCATGTCCTGAGGTGTAGTGGTGGAGTGGAGGGGCCTCCAGCCTGAGGGGCCCAGGAGACAATGAGACGGGAACACACAAGTGTTCTCCTGATTAGACATGGAGACGACCGGCGCTCACTCTCCTCTCAACACACTCTTATGACACACACCCCCACGCAGCCAGCCAGGAGCCGGTCATGCAGGCTCTCTCTCTCTGGCTTCTTTTCACTGTCTTTCCCTCTCGCTTACTCCATGTTTTTTTTTCACCCCTGGTCTCTCCCTCCCTGGTCTCTCCCTCCCTCCTCAACTCATACACACACTCACTCTCTCTGTTGTAATGGATTATTGTACACCATGTTGGAGGAGTCGAGAGTAGGCCAATTCTATTCAAGTTCATCAAATGAATGAAAACAACACTGGACATCTATAACACCAAATGGATGTAAGCAAACAAAACACACACACACACACACACACACACACACACACACACACACACACACACACACACACACACACACACACACACACACACACACATCGTCATCAGCCTGGTGAGTCACAAAAGCACTCCACACCATGAAATCCTTCATATCAACTGGTGCTGTCTTGTTGCTATATTTACCCCACTACAACCCCAGAGACAAATACACTACTCTCTCATTTCCCGCACTTGGCCCTTTATCAAATTAGGGCACGTTAAACAATCATACAGAGCAGTTTTTACTGACAGCCGAGGCATGCGAATGGCTGTGGCTAAATGTGATTGTATATACTGTTTGTATCCACGCTTGTGTGTATGAATTTATGTGAGAAAGTATGTGAGAGAGCTCCCTTTCTCTTCTTTTCTCTCTAAGGGCTTGCCTTTGTTACATGTTAGGAGTGCTCAAAGAGCAGGGCGCACACAACACCGCACCAAAGACAACAGCCATCAGGAGCAACGGCACATAAAAGACCAACTTCAAAGACATCAAATGGAGCGAAAGTGAAAAAGAAACCTGCTGAAAACTCCCTCCAATAGCACTCAGGCCAGCAATTAGGACGCCATATCGCTGCCTGTTATCACATGCGTGCACCGTATAGGCCTGGGTGGCTAACCGCAGCACTTGGTGTGGGTTGCCGTCAGTGGAGAATTACAGCATTCATAGAGCTTGACTGTAACACTGTATTTAATTTCACTGTAGGATGAAAAGTGGGTGTTCGCACAGATTTGACCCCTGCTATGACCAGGGAGGCTTAACCACGGTGATTACAGACAGAGAAAAACAACAGTCTCTATCTCCAGCTCCTTCTATTCAGCAGCTAAGTAGAACAAAACAAAACAGAGGTCAGAACAAAACAAGAAGTCTAATTGTTTCACCGTTTCCTGTTTAGGTGCCCCAGGGCAATCTACACATTTTTATGTACTGGGTGCATTTTATTTGTTATTAATTCATTTCCAGTTGCAGCTGGTTTGCAGATTAGGGAGATAACATAATGTATAACTCCCCGCCCTGGGAAGAAGACATAACAAGGGTGTACAGTATGTGTTGAGACTTGTGGGCATTAGTAGCTCTGAGGGGATTTTATTGTTTCCATCAAAAAAGGTGACATTTGGTGCATTGTGGGGTGAGTTTGTGTGCCTTTTTGTGTGTGCATTGTGGTCTCAGAGGAAAAGAGAACAAAATGAAATGCAAAGACACACAGAGAGAGAGAGAGAGAGAGAGAGAGAGAGAGAGAGAGAGAGAAAGAGAGGGAGAGTGATGAGGGGCACACAGTAAATGTTAAACATTTGGCCCATGCCGCTCTATATTTACAAGCTGGTAAGATCCAATCATCTGTGTGTGAGTATAATCGAGTACTTGCTTTTCAATCATCAGATGTTTGTACACAGACTCTTAAATTACTAAAAGCTTCTTGGAAACACAGGCCTAACTCATCTCATATTGATTGTATTCAGGCTGTCTGAAGTTTACAAAATGTCATTTAGAAATGTCACGAAATGACAAAAAAGCCGACAAATCACCCAATATTTGTATCAGGATGCTCAAGTGTCTTTTTAATGTGGGTAAATCCGGGGAGGTCCAGGATCATTCATCCTGGGGTTAAACGCTTTTTCAACATTCTGTCCAGGGAAGCATTTATGACCATTTATATATCTGTCAACCGCATTTGAATGCTCTCTGAACTGGTGACAGACTTGTGCGGTCAAGGCAAAGTTTAGATGTGATGGAAAATAGCCCCTGGTTTTCAGTATAAACATCAATCACCTGTGTACTGTAAATGTTATACTCATAAAGCTGTTAGTTGTTTTCACATAGCCATAAATCTGAGTGTGCAATACAAAAATCAATACATCTTACAGATTTTAGAAAACATACAACTCTATGACGGATACGTTGGCTGCAATTTACAATTTTTCATTCGGTAGTTGCATTTAAACACATCATAACTTTATGAGAAATGCATTGTGATTGTGTCAGCGAGTGACCTAAGGAATCTGTAAACATTAACAGTATGTTATATTTCTTATGAAATTGCCCAGAACTATTGGCTTTAGCTTATTCACCGTAACCCCCAGAGTTAGATAAGTCCATACATACCCTTCTCATCTCCGTGCGTGTTGTAACTCTCTCTGACGCCCCCACCGCTAGCCTCGCTTAGCACAGATCCTGGAGGTTACCGGCTCCATCTAGCCGGTAACTCTGTCTACTTTGTCTACTTCTTTAACTGTCTATGGAATCAGGTCCTGACAAAGTCTGGAGTTTCTCTTTCACACATAGTAGACAGTAGACAAGCAGACAGGACATGACGTGGATAACACTGCGTCACATACACGGTTCCTAATTTGGTCATACGCAACTGAGTCTCCTGCTGTTCCTTGAATTTTTCTGACAATTTCGGCATCGGTCCTCACCGACAAAAGGTGTTGAATCTTATCGTCTCTCGAGTTAGACATTTTCATTGGCGTCTTCATATAAATCACCCTTGTTCTTCACCCTCGGATGTTTGTTTTCTCCCTGTTTTACGGGATCCGCATGAAACGTCATCAACACGCCCACTTGTTTGTTGTGAATTCCAGGCCCCGAAGTGCGTCAGGCTTTAAAGCCAATTTGACATAGCCGCCAAATAGTGGAATTACAACTTTGTGTTCGTCATGTGATGCCATGGGGCCCAAAAATACTTTTTCCCATAGACTGACATGGCAAAGAGACATCTGTAAATCAGGGCATAGATTTTTTTTGAGCAGCACAAATGCCAAGAAATGACTCGGTTCGGTTTAATATTAGAATTCGATCCACTGGGTCTGATCATGCAACATGAGCATGTCCAAGCAGAGTGATGCAACAGTCTGTGTCTGGGTACTTTATGTAGCCTATGTGTATGCATGTATGCACTATGTTGAGTTGCATTTTTTTTAAACAGCAGATATTGTTTGTTTGTCCAAGAAATATTTCCTCCGGGACAATAAAATCTATCTTATCTTATAACATTTGGAAGGTCTAGAAGAGCTGCATGATTAAACAATCAAATTAGGGGAGCGCTAAACCGGAAGTAGCTGGCTCCGGCTGGCGGAGGTCTCCAATGCGAAAGCAGTGCAGATCATTCGGTTAATTTATCCACGGAATTTGAACTTTTTTGGCTTCATGCACCACTGAGCAACTCTTATTTGAATGAACGGGCTCCACCTCGAACACTGTATCCAGGTCTTATTATACATCCACGGTGAATTCTCACACTCAATCGGATCACACGGACTTCGTACTAGGGAGCTGGCCGTTTGCTATGCGATCTGATATGCGATCCGCCGGATAATTTCAGGTTTGCACTGCATGTGTAAAAGGGGCTTTAGTTACATTCCACCATTGCATTCTATTAGGTACAATCAATGTTTATATGATTAAAATGTAATACTGGTTTTTCATGGTGACATTAAGGCTAAGATGTGTACCACATAAACTGCATCTTTCCCGGTTCCCGAGTCCAGCCGGAGACATTTGTAATCCTCTCTCTAACTTGCTACATCTCCTGTCTGCTTTTCAATTACATAAATTAAAGGCGAAATGCCTTTAGTCCAGTTTTTAATTTTCACATCAGCAATCTCTTTTTTTTTTTTTTACAATGCCACGTGAGATCATTATAACATTGGACTGAGTCATTACGCTTTCCCACTGTATGTATGCTTCAATTTATTGTTAAAGCATTATCCATGAACATTAAGTTTACCTATCCTGAGTTCTCTCCTGTATATTAATAAGTCTTTGGGGCAGCAGAAGATGGGCGCAAGAGGTCAAGTGCTTAAACAGTAATAGAATTTGAAAACAGGAAAGTGTCATCCAGGGCATCTTATTCAGATGTTTTCATTGACCCTGCCACTTGTGTCCCCTCATTGATACAGCAGTATTGACAGCTGTATTGCTATGGTAATTTACTCCTCAGGCAAGTGCATGTAAGCTGCTGTCCCCGGGCTGGAAGATAAATACATACAAGAACTACACACAAGCACACGCACACATGTACACATGCCTTATTATAGGCTAATAAGATGAGCATGAAAGGTAATGTATAATGGTGGGGGACCATGTCAAGTTCAACTGGGAGGAGCAGGTTGAGTGGGCTGTGTGTGTGTGTGTGTGTGTGTGTGTGTGTGTGTGTGTGTGCTTGGGTAAGTCACTGGTGGGAAGAATGCATCTTGTTTCAATGGAGGCTAATGTAAATTGATGTCACAAGCTGAGAGAAGGGCAGACAAAATGCGAAGAGCTGACTGAGCTGCATTACGGGGCCAAGGAGGCATCGGAGGAGGCAGGACCCCACAGTGGTGCAACGTTCTATTGGATTACAGTGTTGGCTCAACAATCTGCCAACGTCTAATTAAATAGTCCTGCATTAGTTTCCTCCACAGCGGGAGGTGTGAGAGAAGGACACTATCTCATTCTGAAATGGGATGTAAAAATAGATCTCGCAACTTGGCCCTCACTCACGCTCCCTCCCTCCTGTGATATCGCTACTTCTCAGTGTGTGACAGCCTCTCCCTGTCTCTTTGAGTCACTCACACTCTTGTTTTTCACTCTTTATATTTTTCCTCTAGATATAAACTAAACAAAGAAAGTGGCTGTTAGAATTTCTCCGTGTGGCTGCTGGTATTACACACAATTTAATGCAAGATAGTGTTTACTCAGTGGTTTCCTCGATGACTAGGACTCGCAAAGCAGACAATGGGAAGAATGGGAAATGGTTTTGCTTCTACAGGAGTGAATCTTTAAAACACTGGATTGTGGTCTGTGTGTAGCGAACAAAACTTTTCCTTCCTTTTTGTTTTGCGATGGGGAAAAAAATTCAAGGAGGTGACACATGTATGGAGAATGAATATTGCATTTGCATCTTAAAATAGCTGACACTTTCTGTGACAGATAACTGGTTGTGTTATAGAGAGGAAGGAAGCAAGCGCATTGAAAAAAAAAACGTTATCTCTCAACTGGCAGCGATATTCAGAAACCTGATTTAAAATTGTGACTTTGACATTGACTGAAGAGCGAGGAATGTGGAGGGGGGACGGACATAAAGAAAGTCCCACAGAAAGAGACAAGGGCAGTGATATGAGCAGAAAAGATAAGAGAGCAGATTATGTTGGAGAAAGTAGAAGGAGGTGCAAAAGACATGAGTGTGCCAAAGAGGAAGCACTTTGTTGAGCTAAAGCATATTTGAGAGACTGCCTCTTATCTTAATGATGACAGGGACCCTTTTAAAGGGTCACATGTAACACACTGTGTGTTGGAAGTGCTCTTGTAGGACCACAGAAGAAACACTTGGGACAGGAGTTGGTTTAAGTTAAATACATGCCAGCAAATCTTAAGCTTGCAATGTAATGACTCATGGACCTGCAAGGGTCCATGGGCACCACTTCTATAACTCATGACTCAAAAAAGTCCATAGACTGGTTTTCTTCCCTGATATTGTGTTTTCTTTTTCTTTTCTTTTAGATCAACTTTATAGGTCTATAGTTGATGATTTGGCTTTGTTAATCCTTGCTGTAGAGAGCTCAAGCATAACTATGTCTAGGAAGTACGCCAACCACTGTTTTATATATTGTATTTTCTTGACTATAACCAATACAACAGTATTGTAATAAATATATCTCCTAATAAATATATCTCTGTAGGTTTTTAATGTTTAACTGTTGATGAGACTGTCAGAGAGATGTTGACTGATGCCATTTTTGGAGCACTAGTTTGTGTTTTTGCATTTATTGCAGTAATATTAGAAGCCGGTTAACTTAGCTTAGCAGTGGAAGACTGATAAATGATACACAGAAAGTGAACATATATAAAGAAAATAGATTAAGGGGGATGTCAAGCTGCTTCCAGGTGTTGCCAAACAGCTAGAGCCTGAGTCCAGCACAGGAAAGCCTGAGTTAAGAGAGAGAGAGAGAGAGAGGTATTGATCTTATAATTTAAACCTCAACAGAAAGTGGACATGCCTATTTCCCAGAATGTTTAACTATTGCTTTAAGCATTACTTCTACCCTCCTGGTTTTCATTGTTGTAAAAGTTTTGGCTCAAGAAAATATTCAAGTAACAACATAAGGACAAATAAAAAGTTATTTTGCTAAGGAGATAGTTTTCAACAAATAAGTAGTCTATGACTATTGGTTACATGTCTTTGGATGGATGCACAGCTGTCTCCTAGAAGACTAATGCCAGCGCTAATGAAGCATATTACATGTTATTGGTCCATATGTGGTGGTGTTTTATATGAAAAAAACATAAGCAATATGATATTCTGGGTGTGCAGAGCACAATAACAGCCCTGCACCACTGCTAATAAAAGCATTACTATAATCTTTTTTGTGGTAACTTGGTTTGAGACTTGTTTAACATGTGCAAAATTGCAAATTCTAAATGACAAAGATTATATTGAGATTTTTTTTTTTTTACTGCTGAGCCTTGTTTGTTTCTAAAAAAACATGAACGCATTCACAAAAGCGTTTTCGGTAACATTCAGCATTTTTCACTCATGCCAGCCTTTTACGAGGTATAACTGTGAGCTCTGTGCTGCTGCTAACGTCAACACTTCTTCATATTAGTCACGTTTGTTTACTTTATTCCCTAAAAGCCATTTTTCTTTTGTGAGTGGGTTGAATAAATATACGTAGCTCTGCCTCTCTGAGAGAGCATTGGGAAGCTTGTGATGGAGCAAATGTAATGTCTTTATAATATTTCCTTTGGGTGATATTTACAATCCCAACACTCATATCACAGTGATTTCCCCTAAATACTATTAAAAATAATTTGGGGAAACAGCAAAATGCTGCAGTAACTGAACTTCTCATAGCTGCTCGCTCAATTGGCTCTATCACCAAAATATAAAATGAAAACCTGAGTTGAGAGCCTGAGGACCGCAGAGAGACCGTGTAGTGAGGTTTGGAGGGGCTGTGTGGACACAGAAGAGATCCGAGTAGTGTAAAAACACATCCCTGCGGCACCATTATATAAGCATACATATGGGACAGTAAAAATGGAAGACGACACTTTAAATGACATTATTATAAAATGCAATACTCCTGGAATGATCCTTTATTAAATTAGGCCCTATGATCCAAGATGAATTTCCCGCTTCCCTAATCCATCAAGAGGGGAATATTAAAAGATAGGCCTCAACTGGCATTAGAAGCTCACTCTGTCTTGACTTTCATTATTCTGCATTAGCGTGCTGCTGGGGGAGAGCCTCTTAATGAGAATTACAATGATTCACTGGCCCCGGCCCCACTTCTGACAAGTCAAATATTAACTCCTCAGTCACAGCTGTCGGAATTAAAATACTTTGTAGCCGCGGACGTGCTAAATTAAATTGGCCTTTTATGTTCCTTACATGGCTGACCCCCGTGGGGCTCCACCGCCTCAGTCGCCACTGAGACGGCTATGACAGAGCAAGAGACAGAGACAGAGTGTAAACACAGTAGCGTGTTCGCTGCTCACACAGGCAGGCTCACACACAAAAACAAACATGTCCGTCCCCTGTGTGTCATGCTGTCATCTTCTCTCACTATTGCTCTTTTCTCCCCCTTTTCCTTCTTTCTGTGTTTCCCACCAGTGGCTGTTTCCTTGGCAGACATCTTCTCTGTGCTGTGTGTTTGATAGCCAGTGTCAGCTACTGTCGACTACTGTCTTTGTTTCGCTACAGTCTCTCTCTATTTGCAGGGCCGCAGACACAGACATAAAGGCTCCTCACCTGTTGCTTGCCCTTCACGTTTAACAGCCAAGTAGAACGGAGCAGGCTTTTTCAAAGAGCATGGGAACTTTGTTCTAATGTTATTAAGGTTTATATGTAGACAACAAATCAAATTTATATTGACCTTTAAAAGTTTTATTTCAGTTAATTTGCACTCACTTAAGAAAAGGGCTAGGGCTCGCAGACCCGCACTCCACTCTGCTTTCCAAATTCCCCTGTGTATGAACCAACGCATGCTGGGCAGCCCCTCTGTCCACTCGCTCACTAGCTCGCTCTGGCCCCAAGGTCATGTGCACTGATGGTGAGAGTAGGGAGGTTGTCTGACTTTTGCCTGCTTTTTTCCCCAGCAGCATTTCTGCTCTGCTCGCGTTGCCAGCAGAGCTCTGAATCCTTCTCCCGCTGTTTGAGCTCCTTACAAACAAACGATCAATTTCAGAGAGAGAGAGAGAGAGAGAGAGAGAGGAGGGAGAGAGAGAGAGAGAGGAGGGAGAAGGAAAATATAACTGCCAGCGACCCTGCAGTCTGCAAATGTTACACTTGAAACTGGCTTTTTTTTAAAACACATAAATGCTCCGGGACATGCCACCTCTCCCCTTTCAAAACTTAACTGAATGAATAAAGAAATGGATGGAGCTGATAAAGAAAACAAAAAACAGCCAAATGGAAGAGAGTGGAGGATTAATTCAGTGGGCAGATGGGTCTTGGTGTCAATTTGAGCTATTCTGATCCACTGAATTGAAACCAGAGCTTCAACCAAGCCCCAAACAAGTCACCTTTGACCCTCATGACAAACATAATACTGATACTCTATATTCATTCACTTCCTCTGCACGCTTTGTTTTGACTTAAAACACTTTTCCTTCTACTGCTCTGGCCTAACTTTAAAACTCTGTACCTTAGGTCAAATGATTAGCATACAGCAGTATACAATGGGCTGCTATAGACAATAGACAGCTCGCCCACTGCTGGCTATAAGGTACAGTGGTTTTATAGAAGAAGGGCTTTGTACTACTTTGTAACACTCTAAAATAACTTTTAACTTCTAAATTAAAAGTATCAATGCATTCTTGACCCAGGGTTACCATTACGTTTATTAATTACCACCCAGAAAGTAATTACTTCTTGTTGAAAGCATATTTCGTTTAGTATTGAGTTTCTTGGTGCCTTTGGGACAAAGTATCTCCTTATGTAAGCTATTAGAATTAAAAACGGTTCTGACCTTAAGATTGAATATTGAACATTTTCATGATTCTCATTATCTAGTTATAATTAGCTTCAAGTAGTAGTAGTAGTAGAATTCACATATAAGCAGTGGATTGTATTAAAACCCTCCAAATCAATGTTTCCTGAAGAGATGTGCATAAATGGCTCCATTACTGTGTTTAGAGGCTTCGATGGGGAGTGATTTAGACGACACTCCTGCAGTGGACCATCAGTCACTCTTTCAGAGTTAAATAAGCCATGAGAAGGACTGTTATCCTTACTGGCTTAAGCCCGCATTAATCAGTCCACTTCACCTGTCAATACAGCCACTGGCTTCCAATCAAACAACCACTACAGCAGAGAGCATCCAAATAAAGGAGATCTTTGCTTCTTATTGAGTTAATCACCCAGTGTGCGCTCACATACACACACACACACACACACACACACACACACACACACACACACACACACACACACACACACACACACACAGCCTCTCATCAGACTGGCACTGGCAGTGTATATTCCTCTCCTCGTGCATGGAGGAGTGCAGGGGTCAGGCTCAACACACATTGTGACATGGAATGTGGAGGAGGCGTAGGATGAAATTATATAATGAAATCGCTTTGCAATTACAACCGTGTGGAGACGGAGCATTGTTTGAGATTGATCTGTGCAAATTGACAGCCAATGAAAATAATACCTGCTCATTGTGAGTCTCATTATCTCTAAATATTTATGCTAACAGTGTGATAGTGGTGGACAAAGCAGAGGCGAATAAGGATTGTGACGGAGCAACGTGATAGACTGATGTGTCATCTACTACCTGAGTTGGAGGATATAGCTCTGAGCAGGTGGGAGTGAACGACCATCTGACAGCCCTTTTCAAAATGACAAAATCCATCCTTCTGTATTGATCAGTTATTCTTCTGTCTTTCAGTGTGCATCTTCAGCCCCTCCCTTTCTTTCTTTATCCCTCCCCAACCTGCCCAGCCGCTCCCTATTGATCCTCGCCGGTGATTGGTTGAGCTGTAATTTGAGATGGACATTGACGGATGAGTGCAAACTGTTTTTCTTTCTCTCTCTTCCTCTCCTCTCGAGGGTGATGAAGTCATAATGCTAGTGACAGAGCCAGACAGGGACCAATTGCAATGGAGTGCTGGCCCAAATAACCTTTAGAGCCAGTGCAGGAAGTCTCCTGATCTGTCGCACGTGCCTCCTGGGTGCTCCGTAGTCACAGGACTCATAAATGCTCATATACAGTACAGGCAGCCAAAGTGGACTGAATGAATAGAGAGAAGAGAAGCTGTACATTCGTTGCAAAGTCAAGGGTATCTGAAATTAAAGAGTGGCAACAGTATCTAAAACAGAATGAGTATCATCTTGCAGAATGTAAAAATAACAATTTAGATCATTTTGATTCAACAAACTCTATCGCCAGACAAGAACATTTATATTCAACAATTCTACAAAATCCCAGAATATGTTCAATAAGAGTTTTTCTTAATATCTACTGTCAACATTTTTTAAGTTCTTGCTTTTAAAAGGTATCTGAGTGTGTCTCCGGTACACTATGGTAGGGTTAAAGTAGCTATATTCAACATATTTTAATAGCAACATATCAAAAATGTTTCAAAAATGTATCAAAAATGCTTTACAGAGTTTTTTAGTGAGTTTCAGCTCAATGTTTAGCTGTCCGGTTTGCAACTTTACCGTTTTGGGTCATGTTCACCGCTGTCATAGCATCGTTTTTAACTGCAGGAGGCAGCTAAAACTAAAAACCCAATATCTAAAGTATATCTAAAAACCCACTGTTATGCACTGAAATCAGCAGACAGATTTTTCCCTCAGGAGTTGGTAGAGACCAAAAACAGAGCTAAAAGAGATTCACGTTTTCCAGTCAGCCATTGTATTTTTCACACACTTGGCACTTTCAGTTGGTTGCAATCTTTAACCTAACAGTTAGATGCCACTACATCATATACAGTGAACCTTAAGGCAGTTTCTTTGGGTAGAAATTCCATAATAATCTTCAGCATAATGTAATTCAAGTGGTCTGAAAGAAAACTAGACTTCTCCTCCTTCTCTTGGCTCTCTTGGCTCTGCTTTCAGGCTTTAGAAACCTAGCCTGTGAAGGGAGACTTTGGCCAATCACAAGTCATTTCAGACAGAGGGTATTCCTATTGGCTGTTATTTAAGTGCAGATGCGTGTGCATGTCCCTTCAGATGGTTCAGATGGCTGCAGCTAATTCATGTTCATGGTTATGCAGAGCCTCGAATCACAGTATGTCATAGCATCTGGACCACAATGACGATCAGGGTGATTGAAATGAAAGACTAGTCGGCCTACTCGTACAGGTAACTGTATGAAGCGCGACACAAAGACAGAGAATCATGCCAGAAGCAAGATTTCAGAGAGCAGCAAAAATACTGACATGCAGGAATAACTTTGAGAAATGACAAAGATCAAGAAGATAACAAGATAAAGGAACGTAACAAATGAAGCAACAGCAGTCAGTATCTTCCCACAACAGTATACTCTCTGGTTTTTACTTGAAAACCAATTTTAGTTTTATTGTTCTAAACTGTTTATTGCTATATGTGAATAAAATAAGTATCCAAAATGCTTTATACATGCCATTTTAACAGAATTTTTAAAGTGGCATGTCTTAAAATGGCCTTCCCTGTCTGTGATTACAGCCAAAAGTCCCATTTTAACAGCATCCCTGTCTCTGTAATTGCATGCATATTGGATTTTAATAATGGTGTAGAATATTATCAGACAGTGAACACGCTGATAACGAGCCTTGTGCTTTGACTGTTTGACAACTCAATCTTTCACCGCCGTTTATTCTGCCTAATGCCATTACACACGGAAGAAGGAGGAGGAGGAGTGATGGCTACATTTAGAAAAGAAATCATTGTTTCACTGCATGTTATCCCCTCTATTTCTTCTTCCCATCATTTTTCAACAGTCTCTTTCATTTCATTCAACCTGCAACAACGTGCGACCACATGGTAGTAGACCAATCATTCCTCTATAAAGAATTGCTTGTGCCAGTGGTTAAACAGGAGACATTTTGATTAATATTTTCCATTGTTTAGCAAGCTTTGAGCTAAAATTAGATGGCCACCTCAGCAGGACAGCAGTGACTTTGTTTCCCCCGCCAGGCCAGCCCAACACGCACACACACACACACACACACACACACACACACACACACACACACACACACACACACACACACACACACACACACACACACACACACACACACACACACACACACACACACACACACACCAGTTCCAGAGAGGAGAAGGAGGGAGGGAGGGCTGGTACGGGAGTAATTTCAGCGGATTGTGAGCGGACAGTAGCTCCGCTGGGAGAGCTGGCAATCATGGGGGAAACAATGTTTACATCGATCAGCTGTCAGGAAGATTTATGGCCTCATTTTGCTGTAATGGAGAATTAGTGGGGAGATTATCAGCGACTCAACACCACTGCTTGTTACCCGTGTCCAGGCCTGGCAATTTGTCTCTCCCCAGGAGCAGCCCAAACACTTGTGACAGAACCAGCACTTGCCCTAATTCAATCAAGAGAAAATGTTGGAATTAATTTGTTACAAGAAAATTTAAATATGTTCCAGTTGAGCAGTGGCCTGTGGTCACTTGAAAAGTAAAGGGGAAGAGAGAGAATGGGAGAGAAAGCATCTGATTTATTGTGCTGGGCAAGATATTGATCCAGTTCGATCCTGGCCTGCGCGCAGAGGGTTTAATGTGTAATAATTTCCAATTTAAAGCTCCTTCTCAAGATCATGGCTGTAAGGAGAAGAGAGGAGAAGGCAGGCCGGGGCTGCGCAGCCAGCCCGCTGATTAAGGTTCCTGTTGCTAAGGCTTTGTCAAAAGCTCTGTTTGAATGTAAATGTGGGGTTATCTGTCCCAGCATCTCCCATGTGCCTAACACAGGCTTTGTATGTCTGTCATGAAGATGGGCACTAGGCCAGGGTGGATGCTCAGGCCGTGTACATACGATTAGGAATAATTCAAAGTGTGTCTAATAATTTACACGGCCAGATCACAGAGGGTGAAATGCAAACTGCTGATGGCTGGGAATAAACAATATAGGCTCATATTATATAGTCTTGCCTATATACTCTATATAATGGGGATGATGATGTGGCTGATGAGAATAAAATGACAGAGCAAAAAAGAAGAATCTCATATTGTTTTACCGTGACCTTTTGTCGGTTCAGGATTTGGCATCAAAATATTAGAGCAGTGAGTTCAGAGTACTTAGGTAGTTGGGGTTAGGGTCATCTGTTAAGTGAGTGTTTTGTGGGTTTCGTTCACCGTGCTTAGGTGCTTCTGGTATCTGTGGGATACCACCCTTAACTACCCCCCTTCCTCAACCCATCCAGTCTCTCCCTCGACCAGGACCCTGAGGACTGCTGTCAGCATGCTGACCTATTGAAGCTGTCGGTACGCTGCTAAGAGTCCTCAATGTGAGTAGGTTAACAGAACACAGCAAGATAGCTAGATAACCATCATATATATATATATATATGTTGCTGTTGAAGCCCACTATTAACACAAGAGCTGGTGAAAAACCTCCTGGCAAAAGAGAGCGCCGAAAGCGGGCTCAACACACACACACACACACACACACACACACACACACACACACACACACACACACACACACACACACACACACACACACACACTAACACACTTTATTTGAACTCTACCTTGGGGGGTTCTGTGTCGAACTAGCAGACAGTTTGGAGCGAAGCAACAAATAAACGCCTCACTTTCCCTTCCTCTCCCTCCATCTCACTTTCTCTCTGTCTTTCTATGAATGTGTGTGTGTGTGTGTGTGTGTGTGTGTGTGTGTGTGTGTAGCTTGCAGGCCATTTCAGTCCAGGGACACAGTTAAATGAAGAGGAGAAGCAGGCATCAGCGCTGTGACCTCTGCAGGCCACATTCTCCTCCTCCTCCAGCTTCGTTTATTAACTTCTCAAGGCTTTCCTCTATTCCACTCTGATTTCATATTTTTCTCTGTGTATGAGAAAATAGCCTACAAGACACTGTCTGTTCCCGACTGTTGACGTTTCTGTGAAACAGTTTTTACAAATTAGTTAACAGGCGGGCTCTTAAAAAAATTCAATGCATACACATTAGCATGAGTTAAATGATGCCTAATTAATTTCTGCTGCCATGCATAAATTTGGGCTGCCTTCCCTCGCTGCCACGGGAGACCAAGACAAGGGGGATCATTTCCAGGCTTCCCATAAATAAATGAATAAACATAGAGAACGGCCAGAGAGAAGCTGGTCTCGCAGAGTAGCCAGGTGTGCAAGGTTAAAGACCAACTATGTGGGCGTACACACACACACACACACACACACACACACACACACACACACACACAGCAGGAGCAGGTGCAAATACAAATGATCTTTGAAACTCACTCGATGTGCCAGACTAAAGCACCAAGGCACAGCGCTAAGTGCACAGCACAGCAACACATACACAATGTTAACAGCATCCTCTCTGAACATCACACCTCCAGAAATACAAAATGCACATGTACCTTGTTATTTATTCTACCTGAGCATCCCTCTACATCCAAATCCCACAGAACTGTTGAGAAGAGTGTGTGGAGTGGATGATAGCAGTGGCCTCTTTCTCGCCTAATTTGTAGTAATTGGTAGCTCATTAGGTGAAGCAGGTCAGTGTCACAGGGAGCAGGCTGTCAGGGCGTGAGGTTAATAACAGAGAGGAGACAGACAGATAGATTAAAAACTCTGCCGCCTGCCATGCCTCTCCTCTGCTGGCTTGTCTCTAGTCAAAGGTCCAGCTGTCCACAATATGCAGAGCTCTGAACATATCTATCCCAGCACTCATTGTACAACTTCAGTAGACTACAGTAGAGCATCTTTTAAAGCAAGACTGTAGCTTTTTGGTAAACAGCAACTTCTGTGGCCACATGAGGAAATGACATAATAATAATTAGCCTATTATTTCCTTGAATTCTTCTCTACCCATTCACATGACCTTTTATTTGGTAATTATTTACTGTATATGTGATTCTATAATTTGACAGTAAAATGTATTGAACTACATAGAGATGAGACAGAGATTAAGCTTAGACAGATGTTTCCAACATGGGTCGGACGGACGCTGAGTTGACCTGCATCATACGCAAGTTGCTTTAAAGACGTGATCATTAGGCGACTTGAAACAACCAATGTGTGTCCTGGTCAGGTACCCACTTATGTTTTACTTTTGTGATAAAAACGTTGCAATGTTTATCTGTGACATGCTAAAAGTTAGTTAACAGCAAGAAAAAGGACTCAGTAATGTCAGTTACAACGCTGTTAGTTTGTACCTGGTTTGTTTCTGGAGCAGTATCTTTCGTTGGTTTCAGTTGGTTGCCTGGCAACTGCTTCCGTCCAAGATAGTCCGGGACATGACCACCTACAAAACAAGGAATTATTGTTTTGACACTTTGGTTTGAGTTTGGTTTGATTGGCATCATTGCAGTCAGCTCCTCCCGGTTAGGATTCCAAATCATCCACAGAGGTCTCTTCATCTCCAAAACAAACAAACCCGTTGCTTAAAACCAGTGAAAACACTGAATAGAGCAGTTTTGTGTTAAAAGTCAGTGTTTCTCTGATGCTGTTCAGCGGACACAGAACGTCCCTGAGGGGCTGCGAGCCAAGCAGCCGCTAACGTTTGTTCAGCTTGTTACTCTGATAACTTCAGATCCAGACGTCCAATGACTAAAATCCTTCATCCGGTTAAAATATATAGTGAGAAACAACCAAGATCCTAAAAAAAAGGCATTTGGCAATTTATGACACATGCGCAAAGGGGATGTGAAAGGATTATCACAGGGATTGACAGGCGGCCAAATTAATACCGATTTCTCTAGGTTTAAAAATGTTTGGAAACATTTGGAATAATGTAAGTACACAAGTCAACAAAATATACAACATAGAACTAGTCGTTTTTAGAGTTGAGGAAATGTTTCATACTATACCTTTAAACAAACTTCCTTTAGAGGTGCTACTAGGTGGAATTGTATTACCTTTGGACAGAACCAGGCTATCTGTTTCCAGTCTTTATGCTAAGGCTCCAGGTACATATTTCCCATACAGACATGACAGTGGTATCAATATTCTCATCTAATGCAAAAGTAAATGTAAATGGACTGCATTTATATGGCGCTTTTATGGTCTTAACGACTAAGCGCTTTGAATATGTAGCCGATATAAGTAGGTAATTTAGGCCATTTACCATTTATTTGGTGTGACTACAAAGCTAGCAGTGACGGTGACCACCTTGGAATAAATGTTCCTATATTGAAATATCAGGAGTTTTTTTTGTCACAGCATTCAGTGACAGGACGAGTGACGTCACATTAAGTCACCACACGGCTGGTGTCTGCATACTTATGTTTGAATATGTGAGACAGTAGGAGTGGGTTTGGGCTGCTATTTATTTCTCCAGAAATGACCACAGGATGCATTAAGTGAGATCTTTTAGGACAAGGCAGCGTTAACCTGATAGTGAGATGACAGAAAGATATACAGACCTGAGGCTGCACTTAGTGTGTGGCCTGAGAGGACAGCGGCCGGCACTTCCACATCCAGGTGGTTTAAACATGAGACACAGTCCTATCAGTCCTACTGGAGCATGTATTGTGTGTGTGTGTGTGTGTGTGTGTGTGTGTGTGTGTGTGTGTGTGTGTGTGTGTGAGGTCACTCTGTTGAGAAAACAGTTCCTAATGGATCGCATAAAGAGTAACTTAAGAGTGACGGCTAAATGAATGAAACTGAGCTTGTAAGAGCTCTTATGGTTATGTAAATCTAACCCAACAATCTTTTTCATTTATCCACCTTACATAGGCCTTTTCCCATCATAACTTGGACTGGATTACTGTACCTAATTTAGATTGTGTTTCATCAATTTTCTTTTGCAAAGATTCAAACCTCTGGCATGCATTGTGGGTAATTATCAGCTGCCAGTTTCCCCTGACATAATCGGGTACTTTTGACAGGTGAGTTATTAAATTGTCCTCTGTACCTGATAAACATATTAATTTATTTCAAGATAGATAATTTCATCAATGCAGGAGTCATATCATATATGGGGTAGACGGTACCCTCTCCTTTTTAATTATACAAATATCAAATATGTCGTCAAAATGACAGATTTTTAGACATTTAGATTCTTCAACGCCTATTCTCCTCAGTGAAGTTTTGATTAAAATAGAGCAACATTGCTCACACAGTAGTGTTGGTTCACAGGTTCATTTTATATTTTAGTTTTTTTGTGTTTGCCTGTGTGTTTTATTCAAAATATCTAACAACGTTATTCACAAAGAAACTGTCCTGAGTCAGATCTCAGCCAATATGATTGAAGATCGATTAAGCCTTCAGCCAGCCCTCACTTTCACCAGCTCTTATAAGATAATCAATAGCGCCCTCAAACATGAGTCTAGTCTGCATCAATTTAACTAAAAGTTATTGTGTTCTGGAAGTGAAAATGACTCATGATGTGCTCTACATGTTTGCAAAATTACTCATACAGCTTTAAGGATTCAAGTATACTAATGTACCCACTAAAAAACACAACATTTATGCAAACAAAAAGGTCATACGTGTAATACACAATGGGTTATCTTGTAGCAGAAAAGCCTTTATGAGGCCGTAACCCTCCAATAGGTTTAGTGAAGCACATTTTATAAGTGACATTTTTGCTGCCATTATTATTTTTTCCTGCAGATAAACTGCTATTATTGTTGGTCTGCAGATGAGTAGTCCCACCAGCTCTTCTTGACAATGTTATTGTATCTGTGACAGATGTATGAACGACAGTATATCTCTGGGTTCAAACTCATGGCACAGCTTTGATATGCTTGTAAATTCTGCCACATCTGATTTTATTAAAAGATTAAACTAGTTGACGGGTTACAGGTAGGTGGGTGTGATTTGGACTATTTCACAAATGCATAATCAAGCTAAAAGAAAGGCACCTGAAGATTAGATTAGATTAGATTCAACTTTATTGTCATTGTGCAGTGTACAAGTACAAAGACAGCGAAATGCAGTTTGCGTCCGATCAGAAGTGCAAAAAAAGCGGAAAAGTGCAATGCGATATACAAGTATAGACAGGTGGTGCATAGGCAGGACAAGAAATATATTGCAGTGTTATAAGAGCAGAATAAATATGGCTATGTAATATAAACAATGTTTGAACAACATGTACAGATATGTGCAATGTAGTAGCAGTGAAATTATACTAGTATTAATAATATAGATATAGATATATGCAGTGTATTAGCAGAATATATAATAAGAAAAACAGAATAAATATGGCTATACTGAATGAACCATATAGACAGATATAGTATGTACAGCCATGTGCAGTGTGGTAACATTATAAGAGTAGTAAGAATAAGTGTATGTGCAGGATGAATAGTATGAAGAGCAGTAGAATATGGCTATGTATAGGTGTTATTACAGTGTGTACATCTGTAAATAAATAAATAGAACAGTATGGGTGGGGTAGGGTAGTGCAAATTGTCCGGGGGGAGGGGGGGCTTAGCAGGTTAAATTGCAGGAGGTTGGATGCAGAGCAAGAGTTCAGTAGGGTGACAGCCGCAGGAAAGAAGCTTCCTCTGAACCTGCTGGTACGGGTGTGGAGAGACCTGAGTCGATATGACTCCCGTCTGGGATAGAAGATAGACTTCTCAGATATGATATGATGTATCATAACTGAGATACAATGTACAAGGTTTTCATCTCACAGTGACCGTTAAGGATGTGCTTGCAGTTATCTCCATTAGGTTAGCTCTAATATAGTATCTGTTCAGGGAGAGAGAGCATGAGGCTCAGTGAGAGAAACGACAATTCCCTTTGGTAAATCCAAATGGCTAACATTGTGAAGTCCATTACAGCAGTATGTGTGAGTTTGGTTGTGTCCTTTTAGCACAGCATATTAGAAACATACAGCTTTTGTACATCTAACCCACAGTTTGCATCTTTATTCTTGACTAAGATCTCACAATCACAGGTAGGCTGCTTTACATCCATGATTTGGCATTATGCAGCATGGCAATCAGCTCTGACATCCACACATTACAACATACTGCTTGCGTCTCATTAAGAGAAGAACAAAACAACTGCACTCGTTCACTGAATGTGCTGAGTTTGTACAGAACGTCGACAAAATGAGAAAAGACATTTAAAAACAGTGACAACATTAACACTTCCCTGGTGTGGAGCTGCTGTTTTCCTGTTGTAAAGTGTTTCTGGCGACTGGAAGCTGTGTTTTGAGTATGATGACCCTTTAGAGATGGACCTTGGTGTGTGTGTACACACAGCTGCGTAGCCTCTGTGCAGGCATTGTTCTACACATTCAAATGTTGTTCCTGGACAAAAAGATATCTGGGATCAGCTCAGATGTTTATACAGCTCATCAGCTGTGTTTTAGCAGACACACACAGACATCCAGGCACACACACGCACATGCAGCAGGGGGTCACGTCCATAAGACTGTAAACCAAATGAGTGTTTTAAAGGAATAGTTCGACATTTTGGGAAACACGTTTACTTGGACAGTTAGATGAGAAGGTCGATACCACTCTCATATCTGTCCACTAAGTACAAGGCTTCAGCCAACAGCTGCTTAGCTTAGCTTAGCAAAAAGACTGGAAACAGTGGGGAATTGCTAGACTGGCTTTGTCCAAACCAACAAAATAGACCAACCAGTAACTCTAAAGCTCAGTAATTAACACATTATTACACATTTGTATAATCTGTACAAAAACAAAGTGTAAAATTGCCAAAATATTTTTTACGAAAGGTTATGTGTGCTGGAATTAAACATAAGTAAATAAGTGTATTTCCCAAAATGTCAAACACTTTCTTTAAGTCTACTACAGAGTATCACAGCACTAGCACCATAACATGTATCATGCTTAGGCCTTAGGTTGGTTTCATTATGAGACATTCAAGGTACAAAGTCAAGGTACAAACTGTGGGGTGATCGCGCATTTGCAGTTGCTGCCCCAAGACTTTGGAACAAGTTACCTCCTGACATTCACACTATTTGAGACGTAGCTCTTTTTAAAGCAACACTAGAGAACTTTTCCCGCTTCGGTCCCCCTACAGGTTGAAAGCAGAATTGTCCATTACATTACATTATGCAAGTTTGCCAGATCGGGTAGCGGATCTCTAGTTCGAATGAACTGGACAATGTAATGTAGGGATATGCAAAAAATTTGATTTGTATTCGAATCGCGATTCAAGCCTACCAATTCAAAATCGATTCATAGAATTCCAAAAATCTAAAGAAAAAGTTTTAAATATATATATATTATATTTTGGGAAACACGCTTACTTGGACAGTTAGATGAGAAGGTCGATACCACTCTCATATCTGTCCACTAAGTACAAGGCTTCAGCCAACAGCTGCTTAGCTTAGCTTAGCAAAAAGACTGGAAACAGTGGGGAATTGCTAGACTGGCTTTGTCCAAACCAACAAAATAGACCAACCAGTAACTCTAAAGATTTGTATAATCTGGACAAAGTAACTACGTTTACATACTGTGGATCCTTTTTTTAATCGAGAATCGTTTTTGAATCAAAAATCGATATTGAATCGAATCATGACATTTTCTGAATCGTGCATCCCTAATGTTATGTAATGGACAATTCCGCTTCCACCGAAGCGGGAAAAGTTCTCTAGTGTTGCTTTAAATCAAAACTCAAAACATAGGCTTTCAATACATAGTAGCGCTGTAATATTTTCCTTTTCTTCCTCCTGTTTTTATGCAACCTTTTTTGATTTTACTCTATTCTGTTTTATTCTTTTTTTCTATGTTATGTTGTTTTATTCTTGGTCCTTGTTGTAAAGCACTTTGGATACCTGTTGGTTGCTGTAAAGCGCTACATACTATAAATAAATGTTGATTGATTGACATTAACTATATAGGGCAGCATTTTACGAAATAGTTGTATGCACTTTGAAATAATAACCCTTTCCATTTCAGAGATGCAAGACTACAATGTGTTAATGTTGTTTTGATTGGATGATCAGATTTCAGATATTGTCTGCCAACAAACCGGTGTGTCATTCCATCACAGGGCTCTGGGGAATAGCCTCGAGCCAAGATCAATTAATGGTTTCATTGAATGATTTGTAACTTTGTTGGTTAACACAATGCCGTGCTCGGCCAAATTCTTATTTCGGGTCCTCTTCAACCAAAAGTCTTTACAATTTGGAGGTCTGGGGGTTTGGGATTCCCTGCTTGAGGTGACCCCCAGCAGACCAGGCCTTGGCCCAGAGCAGTGTGATTGACAGGTAGGGCTGACCTCATCAGTGGAGGGGTGTCCCTGAAGACTGATCACTATCACACAACATGGGACAGATGGGATGAAACCCTCGCTAACAACACCACTGATGGGACGCCGCAACACCTCAAGGGTTCCTCTTTGTTTGTTTTTCTTTCTCTCTTCTCTGCGCTTTTTTTTCCTCTTTGGTTTTCTTAAATTCTTTCTTGGTATCTCTTACTTTATTTATCTTTCTCAGTCCGTTTTTTTTTCTCATCTTCAATTTCATTTTCACAGGCCTTTACATACTACATTACATACAACACCTCTTCGCATTCGTACATCTAAGACCTGTATACTGATTTAAGGAGAAACTCCTCACATCACACATCTAATGGCTGCAGAAAACTCACTTGAATACTTCACGTGACTTTCTGCTGCAAAAACACACACGACAATAAATTGTCAAGTTTGAAATGAAAGTAGAACATAAGGTCTACGCTGATCATTAGGTATCAATTAATCACTCAATTATCTTAATGGTTCGGTGTGTGTGTTGAGGCAGACAGGATCTGAGACAGCAACATCAGTTAAAACAGTCTAATGAACTGAGCTGAATTCATCATGAAACGACAAATAATTAGCAACCGTGTCTTAGGGGAATACTTCAAAAGGAACCTCAAAGTGGTTCGGCTTAGTGAAGCTTTTCCTTCAAAAGCAGAACATAAACACACCGCTTAAGACTACACAGGCAGGAAAAGCTGTCCCCCATGCCTTTCATTTACCGCAATAAATAATGATTCATCACTAAAAAAGTTTAGAGAGGGTGTATTTGTTTGCATCAGAAGACGGTGACCTTTCTGGTGCTTTTCGGAGATTAAAGTGACACAGCAGCCAAACATGCTCAGAATCAACAAATTAACATTAACCCCCGGCCTGTCACAGCTTTGGTTGACAGGAAGGAGAGTTCAGTTTGTTGGTTTTTTGTAAAGCTCTGCAGGGACCCCGGGTGCGGTAGCATGCATGGCAGCAGAGCTAAGAGACCGAAGGATCACTGGTGGCTCCACTGCTGGGGACCACAGCGTAATTAAAATGACACAAACAAAGTGAATCTAATTAGGAATCCCTCCGCTCTAGCTCGTTAGCGCCCAACACTGCTAAATTATTTTCCTCCATGGAAATAAATGAGGCCACTTGTCTTTGCAGATTTGGGGCCTGTGAGGTGCTCAGGGATGGAGCAGCGCACGCTGAAAGTAATTATTGAAGTGTAACTAGCACAGCCGAGTGTCTCCACGCAAAGTCTTATGCACTCACATATGCTGGCATCTACATCGGTCAGCAAAGGCACATGTCAGTACAAGCACACACCTAAAAACATGTGTTTGCTGGTGGGTCGTCCGCTTCATGTGAGCATGACGAGTAGGTGGCTGTGAGAATGTAAGACTTCCAGCTCTCCCATCCACCGCCTGCATGTCATTACACAGAAAACACATAGATCATCAGAAACAGTTGGACCTCCTCTGTGTTTCTGTCTGTCTGTCTGTGGTCTGGCTTTCTGTCTCACATCTACACTCATTCACACACACAGACACACTCACACACATGCTTTCTTTGCAGTATGCCACGTCCACAGCACTCCAGACCCCCCACACACACACACCCTGGTTGGTGTAGTGAGGTAAGTGAATCCAGTGGCTGATACTTTTGAGGGAGCCAGGGGAGCCATTGAGAGCCCATTAGGAGGTTAAGTAGAGGAAGCTCTCCATTGTTCTGCTGTTTGATTCCTGCCCTGTGACCCACACTCTCCTGACCAGAGCCTGGGAAACCCTGTTAGTGATGATGAGGGGGGATACAAGATGATCACACACACACACACACACACACACACACACACACACACACACACACACACACACACAGAGCCAACATACGCGAGGCTGGAACAGTACAGAGCACTGACAGTTGGATGACTCTCTGTGGACCGCTGGCTGTCTGTAAGGGCGGACAGGTTTCCGGCCAGACGACAGTAGCGGTGCATAAGGCCAACAAAAGGGCAAACTTAGAACTCACTGTTTACACAAACAGTACCGCTTTCTAACAAGGAACCCTTTAAAAAGTGTTTAGAAGTTGTTTATTAATAGTTAATGAATCATTTACTAATTAGTTAATACTAGACCAACTTTTGGGTTGGTCAGGTTGTGGAAAATCCATTTGACTGGGGGTCATTCTCTTCCAGTATGACAGTATATGCAATGGGTTGCTTGACCACTTATCTTCTTAAGAAGAGGAGGATAAAGGACAGCCAAACTCGCGGCTTTGTGAGACGGTGCTTAAATGCTAACATCTGCATGCTAACATGCTCACAGTGACACTGCTAACATGCTCATATTTAGCAGGTATAATGTTTACAATGCGTGGCATTTTAGAATTATTTACAATGTGAACATTTGTAGCCTAGAAATCTAGACGCACCTTAGTGGCAGCAAATTTATTTTGCAGCCAGGGGGGTCTAGGCACTCTCCGTTGGCTTGCGAGCTGGAAAAACCAAACTCTGGTCAGGCCAATCACATCGTGTATAGAGTCGGTAGGCGGGCTTATGGTTGCTGCTGCTGGGAACAGCGGTCTTCTGGAAGACTTGGAGTTAAGCTTTTCTTTGAGAAAAGAACAAAGAAAGGCACTGAAATCATTCTTAAAAAAGGAAGATGTGTTCGGAGTTTTGCCGACCGGATACGGCAAAAGTTTAATCTATCAGCTAGCTTCGCTACTTTCTTCGTTGCTCTGCCTGGTTGTAGCGCTATCCTATTGCGTGTAGAGGGAATTTGAAAGACAACCGTTTATCCCACCCCTTGGATTGGATTGAGCTCCGTCAATGGGGAGTTCCCTGGCTTGTCAGGCTAGAACATTTGCTGATTAGCAGTAAACCAAAGTAGTAACTGAGGGTGATGTGAATGTCATTAGTTTTGCAGGTATTTAGTTATAAACCAAAGTATTAGACAAATCAGAAATTTGACCTGATGATGGCTGAATTATTACAATTACAATCCTCTATAGACAGTGAGTATTTTAGCAAATTTACCAGTAATCCAACCAATGGTAATACATATGAATATATTGAATGAATATGATAAATATGAAACCAAGCAACCTCATGTTGCACTAGAGAAAAAATTCAGAGGATCACCAAAGTCATCAGGATTCATCCTCTGGAAACCATGGAAATCTGTACCAAGTTCCATGACAATCCATCCAATAGTTGTTGAGATACTAGGATGGTAAAAAGTCATGACCCTTCATTATTGACTTACTAAGTCTAACTAAGAAAATACTCATGGGTTTACTTTTTACCTTTCTAATAAGCCATCAATACTGCAGTTATAAATATAAGGGTCTGGTGATCTACTGTAGAGGTAGCTAAAAAAAAACAAAGCTAAGTGTCATACTTGAGGAGGATAAACACCTTCCAGAGATTTTTTTTTATCACAACCTGGCAACCCAAAAGTGGTTCTTATTAATAGCTTACAACTGATCTTTAAACCTCTCACATCTGAGGTAGATCATCTTTAGGGGAAGATAGTGGAGGTGTAGCTCAGCAGGAGGAGGTGATGGTTACCACAGGGTAGAGGATTACAGGAGGTGGAGGTTGTGTTAGTGAACAGGAAGAAAGAAGGCAACAGCGAAGAAAGAGGAGGACTGGAGGGAAATGGGAGAGATGGCTGAGGAGACGGTGGAGGCGAGAGGAGGGAGGGAGAAAGTGGGAGGAGGCGATGCTGGATGTCTTGTTTGGCTGATAGTAATCTGACAGCTATTAGAGAGGGGAGAGTTAGAGACCTGCTGGCTTGGGGTGGTGGCTGGTGGAGGTGGTGGTGTTGCGGAGGGTGATGTGATATATGCTCCCCTTCACACTGAAACCGGCCTGAGTGTGTTTGTGTGTGTGTGTGTGTGTGTGTGTGTGTGTGTGTGTGTGTGTGTGTGTGTGTCTTTATTACTTCATTCTTCTACATTCAATTCTCTCTTAGCCTCAATGGCCTCTCTTTCCTCCCTCCATCTCCATCTCCTCCCCCTATCTCCCTTATTCCTATGTTGTAGCGGGTGCCACTGTACATTTCAGTGTCTCGCCGCGTTACAAGGCTTGCCCTTAATTTGACAGTGTCACGGGGATCCATCTTCATTCTCTCACTCTTTTCATAATCTGATCCTCTTCCTCTAGCATGCAATTAGTGCCCCTCCCCTTTTTTCCCTCCACCCATCGCTCCTTCCTCGGTCCCATCGCGGCCCCCGAGCAGCGTGCCGCTGCCCCTGCCGAGCGGCCTTGATGATTGCTACAGCTTTCCCTGTGCAATCCATTTAGAGCCGGGGCCCTGTAATGAATATGTACATTGAGAGGGACCTCGGCAGGGGGGAGGGTCACGAGCAATCAACCTTGAATTCAATTATGCCAGTGAAGGTTAATGACTGTGCTCAGTGGTCAGAGGCACGCGCCACATCGCCCATTAAAGCAGCTTGTCAGAACTGACAACGTGGGGGCAGGGATGCATTGGCTTGGAGGGAGAGTGTGGGTGGGTGAGAGAGCTGGGAGAAAGATAGAGAGGGAGGGTGAGTAGAGAAAATAAGCGAGAAGGGATGAGAAAGCGTTTGCGAGGTGGATGTGCGCTGAAGAGGTGGAGAGGGAGACAGAGCTAGCCAGTGAGCATGGGGGGAGTCATATGACGCACGCAGCCAGATAGATGGACAGATAGATAAAACGGTGTCAGTCGGAGGTGCTAGATTACATTGAGTTCTCCCGGACAAATCAGATTGTAAAGTTCCCCAACCTCCACCGCCGCTGCCTTTCTCTCCCCCCTCTCCCCCTGTCTCCCCCGGGTTGAAGCTGAGCGCGCTGGCTGTAATATGATTAGTCTACATAAAGACGTGTCTGGAGTGTAATTCACTGCTCACTAATGAGGCCCTGTCTGAACCCAGGACAGATGAATCCCCCTGGTGGCACACGCTCACCTGCTGCCTGACTCTTCCCCTCCCACCCTGCCTCAGCCAGACCCTTCAGTCTTCTGTATGCCTGCTTCCTCTCCCTTACTAACTCCCAGTGTCTCACCTTCACCTCACCCACAAAAGTCCACCCAAGTTATGCACTGTCATACAGTGTCCCGTACATCATCTCCTGCCTTTGCTCTAACTTGTGGACCGTCTCGTGTGCCTCTGCCTCTCCTACCGATTGTTTTGTCAGAGCTGTTTTGAAGTCTTTTGGGGGAAGTCTGAGTCAAGCTCAAAGTTTAAAAGCTTAAAGCTCTCAATCAAATACTGACCTTAAACGTTCAAAGCTGTTGATATGTTTTATATACATTTCATTTAGATTAAGGCCCTTCAGTGCATACAATATTCAATGGTGATGCAAAACCTGTCTGTTGCTGTCCGCTTTGTTTTTATTGTCAAGTAAAGTATATATGGAGTCAAGTCTCAATCAAGACATAAAGTAAGTCCAAGTCAAGTCTTAACTCTGCCTTTTGTGGCTTATGTCTGACTCAAGTCCAAGCCTTACCTCTAAAACACTACACTTATTCCCTCCTTTCTCACCCACCATCTCACCCATGTCTCACCCATATTTCTCCTCTCACTGTTACAACTATGCATTTTGGCTTGCATTACTAAATGACTCCATGACTTTCTTACTCATCCAAACACTCATCCCAAAGTAGTTTTTGCCAATAAAATGTCCTTACATTTTTTCAAAAGTGGATAAAAACGTCTACAAATAAGCAATTCAAAGAAACAGAAAAGCTGCATTTATAAAAATAAGAATGGAATAAAACATGCAGAACAAGTTATGAAGAGGCGTTTTTCCATTACGTGGTACCTGCTCGACTCGCCTCGACTCTACTCGCCTTTTTTGGTTTTCCATTACGAAAAAAAGTCCCTGGTACCTGCTAACAGGTACTTTTTTTAGTACCACCTCCGTCGAGGTTCCAAGCGAGCTGAGCCGATACCAAAAGGTGACGTGAAAGCGACAGACGGGGGTGTCCTGAACAAACCCGCCATTTTTAAATAGTTTAGCCAGCTGTGTTTATTTTTGCTGCCTCCAGCTTCATTTGAAACAAAATGTGTCTTCTGGCTGTGGCAACAACAACAACAACACACCTTCGACGTTCTGTGTGTGTGTGGTGCGTTAGGTCATGGCAGTTTACTGCGGTGCCGCTATGATGATCAGCCAAGCTCACCTCATACATGAGGCAGTACTAAATCTGCAATGGAAAAAGGAGGACGGGGCACCGCGGCCGAGTCATGTCGAGTCGAACTGAGCCGAGCCGGGTAGAGCTGGTACTAGCAGTGGAAAAACGCCATTAGAGGTGAGAAGGTCTGACAGTGAAACCCTGCTCTCCTTTTGTCCTTAGCCTAGAAATAGGAGCAGCCAAGAGATCCCTGCCTGAGGATCTATAGCTGAGCTCTGGCTCATAAGGGGTTAAAATGTCAGAGAGGTATAGCCAGGAGCAGGGCCTACACAACCAGTGAAAGTTTGCATTAAAATACCAAAATCAATTTCAAAACTGACAACCAAGCGTGAAGATGCCAGACTGGGTTCTCTTAGTGCTGCAAGTCTTTTGCAGCATCTCACACGGTCTGGAAATGTGTCATGGCTACTCTGTATCACTGACAGACAATCTAATTTCCTCAATATTTTTGATGGTGGGTTAAATAACTACAATGCATACACAAGCCCCATACAGTGTGAGCATCTCCACACACAAACAAAGCCTTTTGGTGGTGGTGGTAGCAGCAGGTTGGGGGCCATCTGGACATAGATGATTGTAGAGGGATAATGACATTCTCTGGGACTGAGGTCTTTGATGGTGATATAATACAGTCCTGCTGTATTGTTTTGTGCTTTCTTCACACTGGGCTGCTGGCTTTTCCCGTCTAACCAGTCGCACTTAATGTGGCTGTTGTTCATTAACATCAATGTAACATGCTACTACATAGATCCAACGCTCATCGCACGATGTATACCTATTATGCTTAATCATTATTCATCAGACACAGCATAGAGAAATGATGTGGACAGCATGCAGACACTGCAAACAGATTCAACATAAAAGAGACTGTCCTCACCAGAAACATGATATCATTGGTTGTTTGCTTCACACAATCTACTGTATGTTTGGATCTTTCTGATAATTGATCTCTTGTGGTCCTGCGAATGATGACTGTCCTTACTCATGCCGTTAAAACCAGGGTTGACTTTGTGTTTGAAAGGGTTAACCCGAGTTGATGGACCCTGGTTGTGGAGCTGAGTGGAATTGTAGAGTCCAGTGATACCAAGTGACACCGCTCACATTACACATATTAATTTCACCCATTGCTCATATTAAATACTAATTAGTCCACAACGACTGCAATCTTTCCCCAACTTTCACCAAGCTGTAGTTGCCTAAACTTAAAATGGTAGTGTTTTTACCACACCTCCTGTCGTAAAGGTCTAGGAGTTAGAGTTAGCGTTAGGAGTTGCGACGAATGTTTGGCTCAGACAGATAATAATTCATTTACAATAAGAGAATACATTGCAGATGCATCGTTGCATTTCAAGTGTTGCGTACGGTAACTTAGCCTACTTTGGATGTATCGTAAGCTAAACAGGGTATCACTGTCACTGTCATGAGCCTAAGCATTAGGAGTTGTTGTAGCAACCAACAAAATAACTTAGATGAAAATAGCACATTTCATAAAACCCGATGAGGCTTTACACGGGTACAGTGGGACAAGGGAAAAGAAAATAGTAAGCCAATACAAACATGGACTAAAAGGATTAAAACGTCTGCGCTAAATAGAAGGGGGACGTAATTTAATGTTGGCTACTGACGTACAGCCACATCGCGCATTGTAAAGTTATTTTATGAATGAAATAGACTTATATACCTGAGGGCCAATTCGGGGTCGTTTTTGAATAATTTACAATCCCGTAATTGTCTCCACCTCGTCTTTCACTTTCCCTTTTAGTTTTTAGTTGTTCTTCATTTAATTTCCTCCTTTTCTGTGATGGCCCTGCCCCAGTATCAGTCATACAGTAACTACAGCAGATTACTTCTAAAATAACATTAAAATACAATTAGGCCAGAGATCTTCAACAGAGGGTCTGGGACCCCTAGGGGGTCCTCAGAGTCACTGCAGGGGGGCCTCCAAATTATGTCAAAAAGGTTTTTTTTCATAAATTAAAATGTCTTAACATAATTCTGACATATTATTAGCAAATATGAATCACCACTGACAATAGGCTCACTGGCCTATAGGTAAGGTAGTCACTAAGATAGCCATCTACCGATACAGTTAATCCTAAGATTCTTGTGCTACATGTTCAATATTAAAATCTGATTTATAAAATCATGCCAACAATTATTGTTTTAATAGCTTGGTATTCTATGCAAAAAAATATATACAGTATATTAAGGCTTTAGTTTGCCTGCACGTTATTGTAGGCCCAGTTTAATATGCAACTTCATTTTATACAATATATGTAGTAGGGGGTCCCTGCTCCATCTCTTTTTTTAGTTCTTCTTCTGGCTTAATAAACGTTGAAGACCCTTGAATAAGGCCTATATAAAGAAATCTCCTGCTACCTTTTACCTGCATATTCACTAACACAGGTTTTTCCGGTGTTCAGCCGAAATCTGTGACCCTTCAGAATGTGTGCTCTGTAGCGCCATCTACCTGCCATAAATCATTCTGCGACTTTGCAGGAAAAATGTGACCCAGGCAGTGGCGTTAATAAAAACTATATACAAATAGCGTTCTTTTAGTCTCGTTGGCTGTTACAGTTAATTTATGATCATCAGATGGATATGGATTATTACACAGCTTCAGAAACATTTAAAAGTTACATATAGTCACTTTAAGCAAACATTAACCACAGAGGCGGCAGATGAGAACAACGCTCATATGAATCCTATTTTGTTGTGTTTCTGCTGACAGGGATGTCAGATCAGAGAGCACTCATATAAAGCGATGACAAAAGACCTATTTTAGCATGTAGGTTGGAGAATTTGTAAAAGACAAGCTGTGTGTTTAGGAGCCATGAGTGCATACAGTAAACATCAATCTGGTCAGTAAAACAATTGTGTTATGGCCATCTACTGCAATGTGTTTCATATTATGGACATGGAATTTAGACAAAACAACAGTAAGTAGGTCAAACAGATGACTCAGCACTTGAGAGACAGACAGGGGATTTATCAGTACCATTTAATAAATAAATAGGTTCGTTTTTGAAAAGAGTTAGACCTGACAGTGAAAGTGAATGATTCATGAATGGAACATCCAGGGCCGTGCATGTTGGGATGAAGCTTACTCCATCTGTGGTGTGTGTTAGTGTGTGTGCTACTCTGGCTGCCCAATATGTGAATCCCTCCTACGCCGACTCCTGCGGTATCCATCACAAGGGAATATCGAAAAGCAAATTTAAGGACGGGGAGGAAAAGTTGGCCACACCAGCATCCTCTTTAAATAGTTTATGTTGTTCACCGATGAAGAAAATATCAAATTCCAGATGAAAATTTATGGAAATTAGATCAATGCTATTACGGCGGGGGACTTTTTAAAGCAATATATTCTTTGCAGCCACAGTCTATGTGCTGATGATGAATAGAAGGTAGTCAGAGAGAGTTGCGAGGGTCTTTCCTCCTGTGGAACGGACCTACAGATCTGTTATTGCATTTCAGCCTAACAGAATCAACATGCATACTAAAAAATGCAGTTTCCCCAGAAAACCATCCCAACATTCCCGTCATTCTCTACCTCTCTTCCTCACTCACTTTATTTGTCATCAAGAATCTAATACCATTTTCACCACAGTGGAGTGTCAGGTTATTGTAAATAAGATGAGATTTTCCTTGCGAGTGTGTGTGTGTGTGTGTGTGTGTGTGTGTGTTCACAAAAAGGAGACAGTAAAGCTTTATAATGTTGATTTATCAGCTTGTCAGAATCAAGTATCTTTTAGACACTAATGCGTCTGTGCATGTGTGTGTGTGTGTGTGTGTGTGTGTGTGTGTGTGCGTGTGTGTGTGTGTGTGTGTGTGTGTGTGTGTGTGTGTGTGTGTGTGTTTGAGTCACAGCACCTCATACGCACATCTTGTGCACTTGCTCTGAACCTGTCACAGTCCCATAATCTGTACTGTATTGATGGTCGGTTTTGTCATATCAAACCAGGTTTAATTCTGATCATTTATCGGCTCTCTCATTTCTCCGGTTGGTCGGCCGGCTGAGTGGTATTGGCTTTCCAATCAATGTGCTGATTGTTAGATTTATTCATAACTGAATGCTTTCTCTGTCTACAACCTCCTTTGACGGCACATAACATTGATTTTCTATTTCTCACAAGCAGCTGTTAAGTTTCTTCTTTCACCAACAATCAGCTGTTTAAGTCAAAAGTGAAGCCTCTATTCTATGACTGTATTACCTCTCATGGTCTGTGTGGTACTGTGTACTTTTCTGTAGCTACAATCTGGAAAATATTATGTGACCCAACTGTTGGAAAAGACATGGAGAAAGCAAGATTTACAGATATCGATATTAGATATACCATGTGTGTGTGTGTGTGTGTGTGTGTGTGTGTGTGTGTGTGTGTGTGTGTGTCTGTGAACACGCACCACCTTAGATTGATTGCACAGCTGGCTGGGAAACAGTGTAGCTCTTTCTTTTTCTTGTGCTTTTGACAATGCATTCAGATAACCTTTTAGTGATACATTGTGTTATGGACTACAATTTAAAATGTATAGATTTTCATTAAAATGTATCAAATTTGTAATCCACCTTTTTTTTTATAACTGAAAGGTTAAATGGTCCTATACGATTTGAGAAATTTGTCAGAGTTTGATAATTGAAGCAGTTAATACGTTTTTTTTTTCAGGAATAAGGATCCATTCCAACCAACGTATGTTTTAGGTGCTGTTTCTATGAGGGACAAATAACCATTTAACCTTTCAAATCAACAAGTTAGTATTTGATAGTAAAAATACATGTTTTGAGTGTGTTATGGGTACTGAATTCCACATGAATTCAAGCTGACTAAAATTAAACAATGTGTAACAAACAACAAGTTTTTGTTGTATGAAAACCACAAACAGCTGGGGTTTTGATGTCTTTCTTTAAGTTGTCTTACCATTTGAAGGCTTACATGGTCCTTGGGTTTGAGAATTCTGTGGGACATTACTGATTAAAGGGTTTCTCTTCCTTTTTCACTCTGTTTATCTTTTCTGTCGATACATCTATTGTATGTATGTCCGGCATTAAAGCTTTAAAAAAAATACTTTTCCTTATCTGAATCATGGGTATATGGTACAGTTTGCAAAGCCCTTTGAGGCAAATATATCATTTTAGGCTCTTTAAATGAAAATTACTTGACTCTTACTCAATGGTGCATTTCAGTAATGTGATTGCTTTTATTAGTAATAAGTAAAGATAATTCTTTTTATTTGTTGTTAGAAACAATTGTAACCGATATGAATTTAAGCTGACTGTCAGACCTACTGTACACACATTTAACCTTAAGTGTACAATGTTATGGATTGGATAATAACAATACAGGTTCTGGGTTTGAGTATTACTCTTTGACTATCAGACGGCCTTTAAGTTGTGTACAGTAACTATAGCGCACAATCTTACCAAGGTATTATGGTATGTACAAAAATAATATATTTATATAAGCATACTGATACGATATAAGTAGTATATAAAAGCAAGGTATACACAATCAAATGACCAAACTGACAAGAATACGTCACCCACAGTTGCCTGCCGGCTAGCTGCCCCGGGACAATGAGGTCCTCAAATGAATGCAGGGAAGTGTGATAATTACTGCTATTCTGAGAAGCAGACACAGAAGGCAGGAGAAGGAGGGAATTATTGTTCTGCAGCTAGGGAGGGGAAATACATGTTTCCTTTCCTGGAGCTAAATATTTACTCTCTTCTACAGTCAGCTGAATCACGCTCAGACGACAGCGCACACGGACCCGGAAACGCCCAACGGTCCAAGTGATGCCCAAAACTGCCTCCTAAAACATGACTGCCATTAGTGCTGCACTGAGTTCCCCCCCCCCCCCTCTCTGAGACACACACACCCAACTTCCTAATCTGATTAGTGGACTGTGGTGCCCTGTTAGCCTGATGATAGCCCATTTCCCATTTTCCCATTAGGCCACTGTCGTGCCCTCGTCCTGCATGGGGCATTTGTTGCAGCAGGTGACAAAAGACTGTAGGAAGTGAGACAGCGTGTGTGCCATGTGAATTATGAACTGCTTGTTTCAAAAATGTAGATGAGCAAAACCATTTGGCATTTTGTTGCCCACCTAAAATTCTAATTCTTGTGTTTTTTTAATTTGTATTTTTTGTCAAACAGTGAAGACAGAAAACAGACAAACTGTTCAAGGCGGGGGTGTTTTAAGCCAACTTGTTGTAATTCAATGCAAGATTCCCGAGAAGAAAAAGTTTGCACATTATTACACAGCATCCTGCTAACCTTTTAAATTTAGACAATCTAGGGAACAGGTGGTCAGATATTTTCTTCACGGTATGAAGCAACCTTAAAGAGAATTTGTATTGTAATATTAGTAGGTGGTGATTGAATTAAACAATAGAAGAAGGGCTCCGTGAGCAGGGCTTCGTGCTGCCCTTACTAACTTGAAAGCTGCAGCCCTTCTGCCACCTATGTTTGGGTCTTTTATGTTGTTTTTCTTGTTTCTTTCCCCAGTGTGTGGTCAATCAGTCTTTGTGACCCCAACACACACACACACACACACACACACACAAATGCAAGCTTCTGAGAGAAAAACATTTATTAAATTAAATAAATGCAGCCTCTATTCTCATAATCCAGTGAATGAAAAGAAAATGTAAATACACAATATCAAAATGTATGAGGTCAATGAAAAATTGGCCTCCATAGTTGATTTATAGGCTATAGTTAGAATAGTATAAGAGTCACGGAACAGTAAATACATAGAACAGGATGTGTCATTGTTTTTAATCTGTTATCGGTTTCATTTTGGCTAATCTTTAATATGTATATATGTATAATAAAAAATACTTTTTAGTTCCTAGTTTACTGTAGTCCTTGAATTTAGTTCCTTGGTTAGTGCAATAGTTCATGGAACTATTTGGTCTAAAAAGACTTCAAGTTAACACTGAGAGCGCAGCATATTGAAAAAATCTTAGTAGGTTTGAAAAATGTGCAGCAGAGCTTCATCACCTACTGAAAACACATGTGTATGTGTATGTGAAAAAGAAGAGAAAGAGAAAGTATGGGAGACAGATAACATTTTGTCTGTGTATCAATCACTTTGTCTTTTTCAACTGACAAGCTGCATGTCTGTGCATCAGTGAGTTTGTTTTATTCAACAAGAGTAACATCCTCCACCACACCATGCTTTAAAGGGTAGCTTTTTGAAGGCTCATGGCAGAGCTAAAGCTAACTGCTGTATTCACTGCTGCAATCCCGAGTGAAAACAAAAGAGACAATAAATAATAAATGGTGCTCTTTAAGCTGTGTTCCTAACATCAAAAAGTAATGCCTCTAATATGCATTTAATATCCCATATTTTGTTCTCAGTGGAATCTAATGAATAACAGAGCTATACCAATTAGGTGCAGGAAGTTACTGTTAATTACATTTCTAAGTTATATTATGAGTTAGCATGCATTAATCACAATGTTATTTTTCCAAATGCTATTTGTGGTTGAAGCAGAGTCAAAGTGTATTTGGAGTGGATTACGGCTCAACTACTGGATGTAAAGTTCTTAGATAAACTGCAATGGACCGCAAGACATTTGGGCTGCATGTTATCAGTCAAGCAAAAACACATTCTAAGAGCAGCATAATTCAATAATATGCATTCAGATTGATATTGTTACAGTTTAAATATGGAATTATAAAAGCAAAGACTAAACGAGACAAAGCCCATTATAATTAGGGACAGAATAAAGTAGTGCAATATCTAAACCACTTTGACCAAATTAACAGAATAGTTTTGTGACCACGTATGCAAATTTACAAGATGTCCAGTAACAATTAACTTTAAGTCTACAGCCACACTTACTGCTCTGTGAGGTTGTATTTATGGGCACAGCGGAGCTTTGAGCTAAATGACAATGAGAATTTTAACATGCTGTTGTTAGCAGGTATCATGTTTACAATGTTTATCGTCTTAGTTGAGTTAGTATTCTAACTTTTGCTGATTAGTACTTTTTCAGGTATTCAGTCATAAACAAAAGTACTGGACAAACTGAAATGTTGACCTGATAATGGCGCTAGATGAAAAGTTAAGGGCTCACCAAAACTATTACAATTCCCCCTGAGGGGAAAATTAATGTTTGTTTAATACATTTTATAGCAATCCATCTAACAGTTCAAATCAAAAATATTTCAGTCAAAAAAAACGAAATGTCAGCTTTATGGTGGCGCTAGAGGAAAAATCGGGGGTCACCAAAGTCATCAGGATTAATCATCTAGAAACCCTGAATGTGGTACACTATTTTGTGCCAATCCATCTTGTAGATGTTCAAGATATTTTACAGAATAACTGAAAACTTTGACCTGTTGGTGGCGCAAGATGAAAGCAGGGGATCCCCAAAGTTTGTAGGATTCATCCAACATAGATAGCTTAGTCTGGACCAAATTGGTGGACCGACTGATAGACTGTAAGACCGACACTGCCATCCATAGAGCCATGCTGCTGGCTAGAAAAGGCGATAATGTAATAATAGCTTTGTTAACTTAACAATTACAACGTTGGCCGCGCTGAGGAAAGTGACATGTGGACGAGGGCTGGACGGAGACAATAATTGTTATCCTGAGGTCAAAGAGAGAGTGTATAGAGACACACTTCCGTCTTATCAAATCCAGTACAACAGTCTCCCGTTTCCTCCTCACCACTCTGTGTACTCCAGAAGAAGGAAATGCATAGCTAAACAGGAAATGTCAGATTATAAAACCAGGACGTAAGAGTTAGATTATCAAATCACAGAGGAAGAGAAAGTTTAAAAACTATGAGATATTCTGAATATTTCCTTTCCTGCACACTCAAGTCCTTAGGTTCAGAATCTAGTTTTCTTAAAACAATACAGCCTATTCATCCATCCATCCATCCATTCATTCATGTTCAGGCCTCTCTCACCACCCTGTCATCTGACATTTGAAAGAACTACTCTCAGTCTGACAGTGTAGCTAAACTCAGACATCTGCACCAACAAACAACATGCATTTGGCAAAACAAATGATGGGGGCAAAAAGAGACTTGTGAGACACAATAGAGGTTGTCAACATTTGAACTATTTCTAGCCACGAAGCCCACATAAATAGACAAAAGCATTATTAAGAGGAAGAGGTGAACTAGGAGCAGGAAACGGTGGGAGAATTGAAGGACTGCATCAGTGTAACCATCTCCTCTGACCCTAATTCGCTATTCAACAACCAAACAACCTATTGGCATCCATTAATCCTGAATTGGCTTGCAATCAATCGGCTCCTCAATAACTCCTTATTCATTCATTCATCAATACCTAAAGACTACTCCTCGTCCCCATGTGTCCCACCTGTCAGATGCTTGTCCTTGCTTCCCAAGTGCCTTCCTTTGTTACCATTTTTTCAACCATATTAGGCAATGTTGGTCAGCCCACCACTTTGGTCCAGACCGAAATATCTCAACAATTGTTGAAAGGATTGTCATAAGATTGTGTACAGACATTCATGGTTCTCAGAGGATGAATCCTAATGACTTAGGTGATCCAATGACTTTTTCTCTAGCGTCACCAGCAGGTCAAAATCTTACTTCGTACTCTGACCTTCATACAGTTCTACAAAACTAATGACATTCCCCTCAGCCTCAGCTGTATTTTGTGTTTAGCGCTAATTAGCAAATATTAGCATGCTAACACACAAAACTAAGTTGGTGAACATGGTAAATATTACAGCTGTTAAAGTTCAGTACAACACAGCCACAAGCATGGCTGTGGCAGTTATGAGCCTTTCATGCTTTTCAGTTTTCAGATTTTCTGCATTAGTAATAAAAACTGTGATGGCTTTGAAATCCCCCTGCAGATCTTGGCATGTCACAGCTGATGACCCATCTGTGATTGTGTGTGTGTGTGTGTGTGTGTGTGTGTGTGTGTGTGTGTGTGTGTGTGTGTGTGTGTGTGTGTGTGTGTGTGTGTGTGTGTGTGTGTGTGTGTGTGTGTGTGTGTGTGTGTGTGTGTGTGTGTGTGTGTGTGTGAGGAAGGGGATCCCAACGCATGACACTGACACTTGGTGATCACATGCACGTGTGAATGGGCGTGTCATTTTGCACAAAGTAAATCAATTAAGCAGAGGCAATCTCATGGGAGAGAGAGAGAGAGAGAGAGAGAGAGAGAGAGAGAGAGAGAGAGAGAGAGAGAGATGCTGCTTCCTATCCTCAACTCCCCAAAGACCCTTAAAATACACACATCATTTAAAATGTAATCTGTGTTTCCATTACAAAGCCTATCGCAACCCCATAAAACTGCATCCCATGGAAAGAAATCAGCTCTTATCATATTTCCATTGCTGGGTCTTATACTTGAGCATCAAACCAATGTTGCTTAATCAACTCCATCTTTAATCAAATTAGGTAATGATGAACCATGTAAGTATATTCCAGTCTCCTGGTATCCCTGGTGTTTGAGTCAGATAGACAGCAAACATTTATTTGAGCCTGAATATACAGGGCATGAAAACAACTATTTAAGGTTGTAGTGTGGGTTATTTAGGTACATTGGCAATTATCGTAAACAAAGACAAATATTTCAGTGATTGTTTACCCTGAAACCACTGCAGTGTTGTGCATAGGTTGAGAAACCAAAACCCCAGCACTCAAAGGTTGAATTCCCTGAGGGGAGCGGGAAGGGGTTATGACGGCCGATGGGAGGGTGCATGTGGTGTGAACCGGGTGGGGCGAGCATTTAGGGTACGCTTAGCCTCTGCAAGAGGAAGACCCAAACCCTGCCCCTAAGACCTGTCCACAGGGACAGACTCACTCCGTTTTATTAGAAATTCATGAATGAATTTAGCTCCTGTGTTCAACCTGTGTGTGCATAAAAAAACACATACAAATGCACTATTTAAAGCAAGAGATTCTGATTGGATCTTTATATCTACTCACAACAATTGAGATTCACTAAAACTTCCTGGAGCAGTCTACCCCTCACCCCGCTCGCCCGCCCACTTCTATTCTGACCCTGAACTTTCACCTTAACTCCCTGAGAGGCAGAGGAGGTGCAGAGGGGGGAGGGGGGACACACACACACACACACACACACACACACAGGCGACAGACGAGGTTTGTGAAAAAGAGCAGCGTTTTAATTGACACCCTTTAAGTTATCTGCAAGATAATTATAGCCAACAGCTGTAGATGATACAACATGCAACAATGGGACTTATTTGCATTCTGGTGGAGGTTTTTCAGGGAGTGCCAAGCCACATGAATTACACTTAAACAATGTTGATATGTATATGCACACATAAATATGTACACGTTCATACACAGTGGAAATATTCATACACACAAGCATGTATTGACACACAAAAGGCTGACGCTGCTTTGAAATGAGTGGGAAAGTGGTTGAAAAGAAGACGCAGCTGATGACTTTTGTTATTTTGTTACACCGAGGGGGTCATAGCTCTTGAAAATCCACTCTCTGCACTCTGCCTCAAAGCAATAGTGGACCCCACTGAGCTAAGAATATGTGCTACCCAATTTAGTCCTAATGTGAGAATTAATTATGAATTAATTAACATTACACTTAGGAGCGGCTACTTTTAAATCTCTCTATTTTTCTCTATCTTTCTGTGTAGTCAGGAATAATAGGGAGAGAGACAAAGAGGAGGGATCGAGATATGGATGCATTGCATCTGTAAGACTATCTCCGGGTTATGAATTAGAGAATGTGTGTAGAGTTTGTTTCTCCCGGCAAGCCATTAAATATTTCATGGAGGGGGATAAATACTGGGAGAATGCCGCCCCCTCCCAACCTGATCCACACTGCAATTAGAGGCCCATTATCCCTCTCTCAACCCTCACACTCTGTACAATCTGAGCCTCAAACGCACCAATAAAGAGCCCTGTGATGAGATATGATAACAGAAATGAACATAATACTTAGCTTTAGGATTTATAATGAAATTACACAGTCTTGCTAACCCGTGTATTTTTATAGGTCATTTCTCGCTAAACATAAAAAAAAAAGAGGAAACCCTTCAGCTTCACACTATTGGGTTTCATTCATTTCATTTGATTTGACATATCATGCTTCTGTGCCTTGGCAATAAGGACACAACATTGCAGCATATTGGCAAGCTCATTTGCTTTTCATAGTGAGCGTTGTGTCCAAAAAAAAGTGCCCCCTGGGATAAACACGTGTACGGGGACTGCGGGCTCGCCGCCCCAGCAGCAGGTGGCCCATTGCTGCCTAATGAACACCGCAATCTGTTACTATCGCAGTGGTGCTTTTCACCAGACAATTAGGCGACTAAGCATGTCATTATTCCAGGCCAACAAGAAGAGCCTCTTCTCTAATTTCATCTTTTCATTCCTGTTTACTCACCCACACTCCCCTCATTAACGAGAGATTTTCCAGTCCATGCTAATTGGTTTCAATAACATTCATTTTAGTTGAAAGGAAACGATTCTGTTAATTGAGGAGCGCAGAGAGGAGAGAGGGAGCAAGGGGGGAGAGAGAGAGAGAGAGAGAGAGAGAGAGAGAGAGAGAGAGAGAGAGAGGGGCTTCTTTTCATTTTCAAGTGCGTCCATGAGATGACGCTTTTGAAAAAGCGCTCTACAGGTTCAGAGCTAATGAAATTAAGTGATGTCGGCCGTGGTAAAAAGGAAAGCCCAAATTAAAAGCAATTTATTTTCATTGAGGCATGTGGCACTGTTCGGGCACAATTAATGGGCTGAGCATAGACACAGAGATATGGAGAGAGAACAAAAAAAGAGACAAAGATAAAAAGAAATGACTGGTGGCACAGATGAGTCAAGAGAGAGCCATGTCTAGACCTGGACAGATTAACTGTAATGATATCTATTATTTTATCTCTATTTCTTTTTCTATTTTGCTAAGTTTGAATAGGAAATACAGGCGTTGACTGTTTAAATATTTAAAATAATCTCAAATACTGTAGATGTTTGTCTAAGGTCGGGCACAGAATTATACTGTGTGGTTTGCTATCAGAATAACTACAATCAGGACTAATTCATTTTACAAAAGAAGTGGCTTGCCTGCAGAGATAATCAGCTTCTTATGAAAATGTTCATTTCATAATGTTTGGCTGAAAAATGATTATGCAATCTTTTGCCCGTTTACCCACTAATATTATATCATTATAATTGTATTCTTGATATATGTCCATTTCCCAGTAATTACACTATAATATGATTTCCCACATTTTGCACTCATGAAATGATTTCCCTTTTTTGAGCAATTCAAGAATTCATTGAATACATTAATTAAGACTTCATTATGTATTTAACCATTTGTTAATTTGATTCATTCTCAATTAATTGAACACCTAAAATTCAATGACAGCTGGGCAAACGCCATCTGCTGATGAGGATCATGTGACATGATTGAAAGCTCTAGAAAAGATACTAAATGGACTTGGACTGTGGTGTGATTGTTTTCTTAACTAAAGAGAGCTATGTTTCACATACATACATACAAATAATTAAGTAAAATTAAACAAAATTTGTTAAATTAAGACAAAGAAATGTGAACATTTACAATTTCACGAGAAGTGGGCAAACTCCATCTGCTGATGAAAACTGTGTGATAGCATCAAAAGCTCCACTAAATGGACCTGTGGTGACGTTTTCTGATTTGCTGTTTCTAAGGTTAAGAATGTCTCTCTTTAATTGAAATGTCCACTATCAAACAGAAACTAATTGCATGACCAAGTGTATTCATATATAAGCGGTAACCCATAACAGCATTCATCCTTAACACCACAACTAACTTATCTATTCTTGTAAAAAAAAATGGGTTTGTATGCCTGAACTTTTTTTGCACAGTACAAGCTACAATATCAAATGCAATTTTGTAGGTCATCCAGCCAGCATCACCAAAGCCTGAGAAAGGAGTCTGTAATTCTTCCGGGAAGTATCAAGTGTTAGACCCTAACGTCACTGCCAATAGCAGAGCCACAGTTAAGGCCATAACCCCTCCAACAGCATTCAGATACGGTCAGTCAGCTGCCTAACCAGCCGTTGTATGGTTGTTTAGTGACGGCAGAGTGAGCGTGTTAATGGCCTGTCTAAACAGCCTCAGCTGGGGGCCGAAGTAAGGGGGGGGGGTTGTCAGCCCTCTGGTAGCCCTGCAGGCTGGAGGTGTTGCAGGCTGTAGCCTGTAAAGGCATCTGGAGACCACAGGAAGAGGAGACAGAAGGGAGGACTCAAGCAGCTATAATCATTACTGATCAATATGTTGACAAGCAGAGAGAAAGGGAGATGGGAGCTTGAGATGGAAAACAATTAGAAGAATTAGTTGCAGGCTACTGTGCTGTCTGTTTCCTAGCTGAACCGTCAGTGTATCTGTCTCTGCCTGTGTTTCAGCCAATGAGAAACCAAACTAGTATAAAGTATGACTAAATGCCCTGCTAGTCTCCGAGGAGCTCTGAGTGCGGAGCAAGGGGGAGATCAGTGCAGTTGATTTACATAGCATTTGCATTATGTCAGGACATGAGCTACAAATAGGTATGAGTGTGTGGCTTAATTAGAAATGAGCCAGGCTTTTCAAAAACACCCTTTTGCATCATAATTGAGTCAGCTCAGCGCCGCAGTAAACGGCAGTGAGTGGAGGAAAAGATGCCTGTTTCTGAACACGCTCAGAGATGATTGGTAGTTATGATACACCTACCTAGGCTCAGAACAACTCATACTATTTTTACACAAACAATTTCTGTGTACTTTGAACAACAGCAAGAAAACTGCCCTATGATATCCAGGTCGAAACAGTCAAATACTTATGATAAATACTGTATATACATGATTTGTATCCAGAGGGGGTTGTGACTTGAAGGTTGTCGGTATTTCAATATGTGGTCAGTTTTTAATCAAGGTGTGTTTAGGATTTTTTTTAAACCACGGTTCAACGCGTGTTGTGTGTTGTGCAATTATTTTGGCATGGCCAATAAAAAAAACTATTCTACTATACAAATGTATCTACATATCTATTTCTTCCCTATTTTCAGACTGGAGGATCCATAGTGAATGAAATGAAATACCATGAAAAGGGAAATTTGTTCTGTAGCTGAGCTGGTCACCACTTGACATTAGTTATGTATTTAAAGGATGCTGTTGCTGTATATTTATCATTTCTTGTTGCCAACAAATCCCATGAGAAGGCCAAAACCAATATTGTGTTTGTCTCTTCAAAACTTGAACTTCTCTATTCTGTTTGTGGCACTCAGCCTCATTGGTTATGTTAATAAACCGGTAAAAAATATATAGTTTCATTAATACACATTTGGTGCTGCGATAGTATATATATTAGGGCTGTCAGCGTTAACGCGTTAATCGCGATGCGATTAAGGGCCGACGCGACGCGATTAATTTTTTTTAATCGCATTAATCGCATGCCGGCATTTACACTTCACTCGGCTTTGCGTCGTGCCTAACAGGCTACTATTTTGACCCTTTGCAGCACCGTTACTTATAATCAAGCTGCCACTTCCTCCTAACACATCCTGCTGTTGTTTGCAGGCTGCAGGCATGATGGAGAAAGACAGCAGCAATAACTCTGAATGGAGCTTTTTATTTTCCAAAACTCCCGGATGGCTCGTAGACAAGTCAAAAGTCATATGCACATTGTGTAAAGCCGAATGAAAATATCACCGAAGCACATGAAGCTTGAGCTTCCACCTACGGAGCTAAGCATAGTAGTACAGTTAACGTGATGCTACCCGCTAGCAGGCTAACTAACTGCAGACCTGTCAGCATCGTAGAGGACTCGGGTCTTAAAGACGTACTACGGTTGACCTGTCTCGTTGCCGTCGAGGGAGACAGTAGTTTCACCATACACATACCACAGGGAGAAAGCAGCCACACTGGAACTGCTGCAAGGTGCTTCAAACGCTGTCTCATTAACCGGTGGACGTCAGTGAGTAATCAGCATTATTTAGGAGTTACTAAACACTATATTGACTCTAGTAAGGATAGGGATTTTTAGTTTTTTAGTTAGGTACTTGGAGGAAATGTGCAATAATGACAGATTCACACATTTTTCTTTTGTTTACAGTAAATAAATACTTACAAATCTTAAAATCAAGTTCATAAAGTAACTTTTCTTTGCAAAGATACACTGGTAAGAATTGCTTATATATAATATATATATATATATATATATATATATATATATGTAATGAGTATTTACAGCTGCAGAATGCATGTATGTGGGATTGACTGAAAATAAACTACATTGTTAATAGTAATGAAGGTGTGAAACAGTAGCTCAATTTTGCGAAGTAAAAAATAAATAAACAATGTAATCTGACATTTCCGATAATATTAGGGTGTTGTGAGGGTTAGGGTTAAACAATCCATGACGAACATAAAAATCGGGGTTGGTTCCAATGTTGACAAATCACATATTGTACAAACTCTAGTGTCATCAAACTACACCAGAGGATTGCATTGGCAGGAACTGTTTCTATTCAGCAACAATTTTTACAGACGTGGCCTCGACCAAAGCCAAAGAAACCCCAAAAATAACAGTCTAAAGCTGATCTGTGACATGATCTGCATATTGTCCCCACATCCATCCATCTCTTCATGCATTCAATGGGCTCTCATCAACTACGTCTTTATTTTCCTACCATCTGCTCATGTGTCGAATATGTTTGATCGTTTCTGAATTTGTGTGTTGACAGGCACACAAATACAGACTGTCTGCACAGCCTGCTTCAAGTATGTGATGTACAGTATTTTCTGTTTGTGATTTTGTATGTTTTAGTATTTGAACTTGCTAAGTGATGTGCCAAAAATGGGTATGTGTTGGGGAGCCAGGGTGTTCAGAGTACCTGGGGTTACCAAGGTTACCAAATTGAATCGTCCCCTCAGACATGGCTGATCTACATAATTTGGTGGTATCATTCACAGTGTCTCATGGCCTGGGTGATGAATGGCACCCGCAGAAGATAATATTTCTGCTTGGATGTAATAAATCTTATGTAAAGTGCTCCACAGCTTATATAGCAACAGCATAGATGTGGTGGAAAAAATACACACTACTTCTTTTTTTACTCTCCCTCCATTTCTTATTTTCCATCCTACCTGTCTTTTGACCATGGGTTAGGGTAGGCAGTCCTCCAAATATTGAGTTATTACCAACAATACTAGTCAATAATCTTGACGGTTACACTACAATCACTAGGTTCGTGTATGGGAAATATCACTGAAGTTGTTGCATGTTTCACTGTATACAATAAATGTACTTTCTGATAATACTGATTTCCTCAGAGACATCTTCTCGCCGCTTCTTTCCCTGCTGCCTCCCTCCTGTACCTGTTGTATTGATCGCAGGCAGCCCTAGCTAGCCCCTCACAGACAGCCCGCAGTGTCCTGCTAATACTAAACCAGCCCCTGGGTCGCGAACTCGTGACCCTGTCCTGCTCAGCGCTGCTCAGTAAGAGGGTATGACCCCCACAAGGGGCTGGGAGGCCAGGGATACTCTGGATAGCTGTTTGTGTTATTCATAGCTCCCCGATCATCATGTTTTTGCATGCGTTTATCATGCATTAACACTCATTAAAAACACAATAGAAAGTGAGAACAGCTTTGGGATAGAGAACCAGCCAAAGCTTGCAGCAAAGAGAAATGGAGTGAGTTGTATAGACACATACTTCTTACAGACATCCTAACAGTTTGTTTGTCTGTGTAGAAACAGGAGCATATGCAAATTAAATGCAAACTCTGTGTGTAATTTGATCCATGGTAACACTGTTCTAAGTAAATGTCTATTTATTCCAAAGGTTACTAATCACAATTGTTTACTAATTAAGTTTCTCGATCTCCTTCCTCCTATTATCCCTGTTTTTAATAAGCTGAGAGTCAGGTGTACTTGACAGTAATGAATGACTGATTTTAGCTGATCGTTATTGCTGCCCTTCTCTCGCTTGCGACGCGCCATGCGTGTGTGTGTGTGTGTGTGTGTGCGCGTACACGTGTGTGTGTGTGTGTGTGCGCGTGCCATGGCTGCCTAATAAAAGGGATAATTGTTCCATCTTTGCTTGCAGACACATAAAGCAGTGTGTATTGACTGCTTGACAGGCTGTGATTCCAGTAAAGCTAATGGCTTTCTCAATTCTCCTGCTCCATCCATCAGGCCCTGAGAGCACCCCGTCATGTTTTCAATTAATGAAGAGAAAACCATAAAAAGTTAAAAGGCAGCTTGACACAGTGGACGACAGCGGGTACACACACTCAGACAAGGGCGCGCGTGCACACACACACACAGACACACACACACACACACACAATTTGTAATCACTAATATGAAATATACACACATGCACACAGAGTTGCAGTTTGAAAAGCTTTTTTACCGCGACACACACAGACAGCCAAACAATCCTATCTGTGGTTTACTGTGGGTTTGAAGCTCGCCTGTGTCTCAACTTCACACCCTCAGCTTGTAATCAAAATTTATGTGTATTCTGGTGGTTGGCCTGCTTAGTTTGGGTGCTGCTTGCTGGCTTTATGTAGGAGATAAAGGGAAACTTCCGATCTGCCTGGGTGAGCGATAGTAAAGCCCTCCAATTCAGGCAGGAAATTATGGAGTAAGTGGCTTTGTGGCTGATAGTCAAATGAAGCCAGGGCGGCTGGATGCCTGCTCTAATTAATCGGCTGGCAGGTTTCAGCGATATCAGGAATCCTACCGGCTAACCTGATGACAAGACCAGGGTGCGCACTGGGTGGTAATATGCAGGATAATGCACACAAAGACACACAAATGATTATCCCAAACTTGGCTCTATACTTTGCTAAATCAAACCCATTGAAAAGCTATATTTCAGACCTTTGACCTTACATGGTTTGTGCAATTATAAATTACATGTAAAGACCAACACATTCATATGTTTTACTCCCGAATGGAGAATGCTCCAGCTATATTCTTCCTCATAATCACTTTCCAAATAAAATCAGAAAACTTTTCTCAAATGCAGTCAGCAGAAGCAAGAAACCATCGTCTATAAACAATTCCCTCTGTTGCCTAATGACAGCTCATGTCTGCAATCTAATTATCACATCATCAGACGCTTTACAGAATTAATTTTAAACGATTGACAGTCTTTTATATGCATATCACTTATCTCTGTAATTCTCCATTACCTTACTGGACGGAAATAGGGAAAGAAAATAAGGGAAAAAGTCAGCAGAACAATCAACTGAGAAAAAACAAACAAATCTAAAATGTGTACAATTCACTGATCAATTATACATGAAAATGTAAGTCTGTCTAAGGGACCTGATGCAATATGTAATCACTCAGGTATATTCATTTGTGACTACAGTGTATACAGTTACTATACTGGGGGAAAATGAGACTATAAAAACGGTCGGGGAAGGTGTATATTGGCCAGCAAGAAAGAGATTTATGCCTCCTCTTGTGTTTGATTTTCTGGTCTAAATCACCAGTCATGTGATGTGAAAGTAAGCTAAAAAGTAAATGCTACAGAGTGCCTGCTGGGAAATGTTCAATATGACATATTCCTGAAGTCTGCTGGCAGTGTTTACTCCACACAGGCATATAAAACATTTATCTCCACCCACTGAAATTAATCAGGAGAAATACTTACAGAGGAGACTCGGTACACTGTAAGCACATCATTTACTGAAAGAGAATATTTCAGAATTTTTCTTGTACATACTGTATATGTTTGACATTTTCCTACTACTAGAGCATGCATGCGTGTGTGTTTCTGACTTGCTGCAATGGGAGTTCACAGCCTAGGCCCCTCTGTTTCCTGACTAGTAATACAACTAATAAGAAGAACGTTTAAAGCGGGGGAAATAGAAGTTAACTTAGTGAGAATGACTTGATAGAAATCACGTGAGCGTCTTGTGCTGCGCCTGCACGCCTCCTCACTTTAACCAAACAGAGCTGAAGGTGAGAGAGGTACTGGAGGATAGATGAAGACGGTGTAATCATGTGTGGGAGTGAGATATAACCAATGCTTGTCAATCATCATCAAGTGCCCTTCTTGATGCTTGCAGTTTGACTTTCCTCATCGTTCAGCATAAGTTCCAACTCGACACACTCAAGGCTTTTTTGATTTTGATGTAGTTATTTTTCACTTTGCTTGTGCGTGTTGAATGGGACACATACCTTATTCTGTCTCACTAACACATGCGTTTTCACAGAAACGTTTTTCAGAGGGGAAAAAAAGGAGGAATGGCAGCGGAGGATAAATGCATTTTTCATTATTATAGATTCTCTCCACTTCTCTGCTGGCAGCGAGAGCAACCTCTGCTTAAACATCTCCTCTCTGCCCCTTGGCGCTTCCCCATGTTTGGACGCCGGCCAAGCAGAAAGTAATTTAAACATTACAGGAAATTAAATCTCACATTTCCAATTTTTACCCTAAAGTTTAAGTACAATGAAAATGTCACCCATGAATTATGGAATCAAGCTGAATTTCTCCTCCAAACTTTAAACTGTGAATGTAAATGTCCTTGACAACAAGGTTGGCTCCGCCACTCCCTCCCCCTGATGTGCTGCTATAGCCAATCAGAAGCAGAAGAAGAGAGGATAATGCCATTTTGCTGGGCTGCGTTTCTCTGCTTGAAAAATGAAAAAAGATCAGATGAAAGTGAGATGCAGTGATCAGTATCGGCTACATTTTTTCCAGATGATTTGTATTTTTTTGAGCAATGGTGACAGTCTGGTACTTTACCTTATGGGTCAACATATATTTTCATGCCAAACTGCTGAATCTCTTCTTCATCATCTGTTCACCACCATCTATCACAGTATCTAATGTTATATTAAGACATTACAGCAGTCTCCAGTGTTCAGAGTTATCCTAAGATCACCTGTTAAAACATGTCTTTGTGATATTTCATTCTCTAAGCACAGCATTACTGTAAAGATAATACATCCACTTGATATGTCTCACACCCAGACAAAATTATATTTACTGCTAAATCACATTTCTGATGCCAACGCGTTATTAGAAAATTGCATGTTGCGCGTTTGATTTATGTCCCAGCATATCTAAAGGAAAAAAAAAAACATCCACCCTCCCACGCTTGCAGGTGAGATGAGTTCCTGCAGATTGCTGTTAGTGTCATCCTCCGGGCTAAGTGTTGTATATTAAAGAGACATCGCAGTGGATTGTCACCCTGGCGCCCCACCATCTAGCAATGGGCCATCTTTAATTATGGTCCAACGGAGGTGAATGCATCAGAAAAGGCCTGACAGAGCGGCCGGTGTGTAGATTATTTTAATTTGCGCCCCGCCCCTAGGTGAGTGATGCGGCCGGCCTTGACCCTCCTCTGACTGCATGGATTAATGCCTGGTAATGACTGCTGAGGCTATCATTGCGGCGGGCATCATTAATTATCCTTATTGATTGTTGCTCTCAAAGATAAAGCGTTCTGCTGACTGGAAAATACCCTCCACGCGCAAGGTCAAGGTAAAAAAAAAAAAAAAGAGGAACTTAGATAATCGCATAGGGGCCAACACACCTACAATAGAAGATAAATATGGCTGCTGCCCACTGCACCCTGTACCGCTGATGTCTCATCTCTCTGTCCTGTCCTTCACTTCTGTCCCCTCCTCTCTCCCTCAAACCATTTGTCTCACCATTTCCTCCCAACAGGACCTGTAAGAGAGTCTAACAGGAAACCTAAGCAGTTTGTGCACATGTGTGCAAAGACTAATGATATGATGGAAAAACTGGTAAAAAAAAAAATGGGAGTGTAAGTGAAGGGAGATGCTAAGAGAGAGAGAGAGAGAGAGAGAGAGAGAGAGAGGAAACAGTTTGGGGACGGCAGGAAAGAAGCGACGGGGAGTAAAGGGAGACAAAAGTGAGGTAGGCTGGCAGGCAGCTGTAGTGCTCAGGCAGATTAAGTTTCTGCGGCCGCCATAATGGAGGAGACAGCAGGAAGTCAGGGTTTTATATTTACACTACTCTACATTACCCTGCCCTCATATACACGGAACAAGCACACACACCCTTGTTCAAAATATTCAGCCAAAAAGTCCTGCACATAACCCCCAGTAAAACCACGACTTGTCATTTTTACACTTTGGTTTTGTACAGATTAAACAAATGAGATGTAACGTATTAATTAGTGAGCTTTACATGTGCTGGTGGACACATTTATTTTACCTTTGAACAGAGCAAGGACGCCCAGTTTTCCTCCTGTTTTTAGTCTTTGTGCTAAGCTGATCTAACCAGCTTCTGGCAGTAGCTTCATATTTACCGTACAGACGAGAGAGTTTTATTGATCTTCTCATCAAACAGCAAAAAAATCTTTAAGGTTAGATAAAGACTGTGGTAAACTATAGTTTAGGTTAGGCCCATCTATCTTACATTCCCTCTCGCTACATGCAAAGCCCACTACTTCCTGCATTGGCATGCAAAATCATCAAATATGGACGTAATTCCTAGGGATACGCAGCTGCATATTCACAGTAGGAGAGTAGTATTTTGTGTCATTTGACATTATGAGAGTAGGCACGTTTTAAGCCTGCCACCTTTATGAGATGCCTGGTGTGTGTATCCCCGTGTATGTGTATGTGTCTGTGTCTGTCTCCTCTTCCCCACTCAAACAGGCTGATCCGCCAGATGGGAAGTGAGTGTGACAGAAATGTATTCTCTTTTCAAACGCTGCTTGGAGAGGCTGCCGTAGCACCTCTCTTGTCCGCTCTCTTCTCTGCCTCCTCTAAGCCTGTGATTGGCATGTCTTCATATGTGGATCCTGTTCTTCCTGCGACTCGCTCCTTTGTACGACTAGCCAGTGTCAAACAACAAATAAGTAAAAAATAAATCCATCCCAAAGCTGGAGACAGGAAAAGAGGGAGCCACACTAAAGAGTATGCAGACACTCATTTAAAAACATTGATGTAGTTCTTACAAATATACATTTGGGTTTTCGTGTTCTTAAAATTGATGTATAGGATACATTAAGGCGCACACTGCTGGTTTTGGTGGTCTTGATCCATAAATGCACTTTGTCTGGGTTATATAGACACACAGACGGTGAAGGTAGGGCAAGATGAAGGAGTAGTCTGTCTTTTTTTGTTAGTACCATTTTGATGTGTATCAGAAGGAGTTTTCCAAGGTCTGGAAATTCATTACTGGACAGTAGCTTTGAAAGAGGTCTGTTGGATGTACGTATATGGGTTTCTGTGTGTGTGTGTGTGTGTGTGTGTGTGTGTGTGTGTGTGTGTGTGTGTGTGTGTGTGTGTGTGTGTGTGTGTGTGTGTGTGTGTGCCTGCAGCCCATTGTATTCAGAGTGGAATTGCTAAGCAGTAGCCCAAGGCCATGAGCAGGCAGCTATGGCCAGGTATGGCTAGCCATTACTGCAGGGCATCAGACTCTATCAGACTCTCTGGAGAAAAGATCATACGGTCTATACACACCCATATAGGTAGTGTGTTTCTATTTGGGTGTGTGTGCATGCATTTGTGCGACAAAGACAGCCAGAAACACACAATCTATGTCTACATCGTAAAGCTTTTTATAGAATCCAGAGCTTTTGAACTTGGATTGTGATCTTATTTGGAGTTAAAATGATGTGTTTGATCAGGATCAGATGACCCTGCCCTGTGTGTGTATATATGTGTGTGTGTGTGTGTGTGTGTGTGTGTGTGTGTGTGTGTGTGTGTGTGTGTGTGTGTGTGTGTATGTGTGTGTGTGTGTGTGTGTGTGTACGTGCGTGCATGTGTGTGCGTATGCATGTACGCAAGTATATGACACAGAAGCGGAAAGAAAACCGAGATAGAGAAGTCAGACTGTGTTGTTGTACAACTGTTGGCAAATCAATACATGACCACAACACTGACATGAGAACCCAATCAGAGGCCAAAGTCTGGAAGTATACAGCTTCAACACTTACAGTATAAAACACACACACGCTTACATCGAGACGCACAGCACCAACTGTTGTGGTGTCGTGCTTCTTATTCTCTTCTCATAACTTTAACCAAACACTCGATTACAGCTTAAAGTGCCTTTAGTTTTCATCATCACAGGAGATCCTTGGGGCCAACAGACAGACTCTCCTCCAGGACAGAGATCAGTGAGACGGGCTCAACAGTGACTAGAGTCCCGGTGTACATCAATCGTCCAGGCAGGCCTGGGAGAAAACGTCACTATCTTTGTTATTGCTTCATGCAATCTTTGTAATCATTTTGCATTATACAGCATGTGATGCTTGCTTCAGATACTGCAATGTAATATAACGTGCTCATATAATGTGGTCATTCTATCATATGCTACGTTTTTTATTATAGATGTGAACTTCCTTTTCTTTTCAGCCGTATTCAAAAGAAATTTGACCTATAAAATCTTTTGGATTAACACGTAGGTGGATGCGATGTGTGATGTGAACACACACGTGTATGGTAAACCCACATACATGCAAAACCATTTGAGGGGTGTGTGTGTGTGCGTGTGTGGGGGGGGCTGGGGGTGTCGTAGCATGATGCCCATCTATCTTTCTGACATCTCCTAACCCAATCCCACTGGGGCTAACTGAATTCAATCCTCAACATTAGATAAGCAAATACCCCCATCCCCTCTACATGTGTGTGTGTGTGTGTGTGTGTGTGTGTGTGTGTGTGTGTGTGTGTGTGTGTGTGTGTGTGTGTGTGTGTGTGTGTGTTTGTGTGTCTATGAACATATCACACACATAGCAGCAGGTTTAGATTGTTTCTACAGTCAAGTGTTAGTGTGCAGGTCACATAGCAAGAGGGGGAATGAGGCAGAAAAGTGAAAAAAAGCCAACAAGCCCAGCAGACAAAGAGAGACCCTGGCAGAGACAGAGGGAGAGAAAGAGGTTTGACGTTGCCTGTCCGGTGGGAGTCCATCCTCCGTTTCTCCACTCACCCTTTCTCCCCCACTATCTCCCTCACTCTCTACCCCCCCCCCCCCCCAGTTCTCCCCTCTCAGCAGCTCTCTGCTGATTGTTTGGGCTTCTTGGTGCCTATCAGGCCCATCGCTCTATGTTTCCATCAAACGCAGCATTTATCTTATCATTGCCTTGACAACTGCCTATTAGTCCAAAAGAGTCTGCAGGCTCTGTGTTCCCATGGCGATGACATGGTGACATTGCCAGGCAGCTCTGTACCGCCTGCTGAGAAAGTGGACCCTTTTCCTCTCCTCCTCTCACCCTGCTCTTCCCTCTGCCTTCCTCTTTGCCAATCCTTTGTGCTCCTCCTTTGGCAGCAGCCCCCATCCCTGGAGCTTACAACTCTTTAAGGGGGAGGGGGGGTGGTGTCCACGAGTGTGCAAACGTGCACGTTTATGCACGACAGATGAGAAATTCTCCTGCTCAGTATGTATTTGCCAGTCTGTGTGTGTTGTCCTACTGTCACCAAAGAAGGGAGGACAGAGGCTCCAGAAATGTTTAACAAACACCTGGTGAGGACATCTACATCATTGTGTTTTTTGATTCAAAAACAAGAGAAATGATTAATGCAAGTGAGAAGGCATGCAGCTGGCCTTCCAGCTGCATGACCCTGTCCTGGAGCTCCTGAAGCTTATCATCTCTTTGGTAGCATGTGTAATTACTGGGAAACAAACACAATAATAACAATAACAACCACAACAGTTAAAACAGCTGACCTGCAGTGGGGGCAGAAGAAGAAAACAGAAAAAAAAGGATAAATCTATATTAAACAAGGACCTCAAACCCCTGACCTTATCTAACCTATTATTGCATGCTAGTTTTATTTTAGTTTTAAGGATAGTGGTGATCGGACAATGAGTATTTTCATGTTGCGCCACAGACACAGATGAGTAATGAGAAGCAGTATAATAAACGGTGTTGGTACATGCATTGTGCCAACTAAACCCTGTTTCCTCACTCCTTTTGTCCAGTTACTGATCTCCTAAGAGTGTTATTATGATTGTTTTTTATCAGTTTATGGGGTTACCATGCAGACTGGATCACCTTCTCTGCTACTATTTCTGCACACTCACACATGGTTTCTTATGAGAAGAGGAAATACAGAATTACATTGTGTAATCTGGCGTTTTAATTTGTGCTTCTTAAAAGCACGGGAGGGATGAAGACACACGGTCACAGTGATGCACACACACTTATGCAAACACTATGATTTTATCTCTTATCAGCATGCTATCCTGTGGTCGGTGATTCAGCGCATTAGCTGTGATCTCTGTGCTCTGCCTCTCTTGCTGGATCTGGATGAGAGAGGAAGGGGTCTCGGAGGGCAGCTCAAAGGGGCCCAGCTCTAATAATAGAGTGTAAATCTCAGTCATTACTGCTCTGACAGGACACTGTGTCATCATTGTCTGGCGCACAACTCCTCTCGAGTGGAGAGACTTCAAGTTAACTACTGTTTTTATTGTGGGCAGCCCAGAATCCCTTGTAGTTTGGTAAATGACAGAGTGTGAGGGGAGTTATGAGGGCAGCACGGTCACCACAGGATGTTGGATTCAAGCTGCAACAACAGATATTATGATTTGATATTGAACTTTGACTTTTCTGCCTATCGATCCAGACAACCACCATGAGACCAAAAAACTTTTGCGCTATTGAAAGACTTCTTGGATACAAATGTCAAGCGGAGTTATCCCAACAAATTTTAAAACTACTGTTACTAATGTACACCAGCTCTTTATAAGACCGCTTTCCGCAGTTGAAACAGCACACCAGTGAGACTGACATTCCATATCCCGTTAAGCAGGAAATCATCATTGGTCTCAATAACAGCGGGCCATAAAATCACATTTCAGCATCCATCGATTTTTATTTCATAGTAAATGACAGGTAACAAACCGCGGGGCCGCCGAGCGGTGCAGTGTAAATGCGCCTCTGATAAACAGTTAAAGAAGTTCATCCACTCTGCTTGGCAGCAGAAAAATCAACACTAATCTGATGAGAGGCAGCAAAACAAATTCTACTGTTGTGCTCTCAACACTGAACCCAAGGGAGAGGAGAGGTAAATCAAGACAAGGGGGAGAGGAGACATGTGAGGAAGAATGGAAAAGGTGAAAGAAGACACAGAAAGGACAAAAGCTAATGGTGGCTAATATGGTTCTAATGCTTGAATGAATAAACCAGTAGGTTTTCACCTGTAAGCCCCATAGCTACAAATCATGTGTATGTACATTACATTAACTAATGAACTCTTTCAAAACCTACCATTGGTTTTTACATTGAGTCACTGCCAGTGTTGGGAGTAACGCGCTACAAAGTAACGCGTTACTGTAATTCCACTACTTTTAGCGGTAACAAGCATGTAACTTAATATTTTTTTTCATCAAGTAACGGAATTACAATGACTGAAATTTAAATGAGTTCGTTACTCGCGTTACTCTCTTTTGTGAAAAACGCTTGTAGACAAGAAGACAGGCCTACTTTAGCTGTTTCTGATCTAACGTCGCAGGACCTTATGGTGGCGCAATGATACACCAATCGAACAATGAGCATTAAACCACAGCATGGCCGATAGTGCGGATAGAATGAGCTTTCTCTCCTGGAAGTATGGACATTGTAAAATGATATTGAAGGAGGCAGTTTATCATTTAGTCTTCTTTACTCTGAACTCCCGATGCAAGTAACAAGTGAGAAGTGACACACACATTTTGGGTGCTACCGTATATATATCACAGTATATGTGCAGGCACATTCTAACTACCGTATATGACAGACATTACTTTTCAGAAAAGACAAAAATGTAGTGGTGAGTTGTCAATTATGTGCAGGTGTAAAGAACCTATCCACATCTAAGAGTAGCAATTCAAATCTTATGAAGCACCTGTTGAAGCAACACGCTTCGACAAAGCTAGTAGCTAAAGACCCGAGCCCTATGGATGGTGAAGGCACCACTCCATGCAAACAACCAAAGCTAGATTTTACACGGACTGCAGTGCAGCCGATAAGCCAGGCAGAGCTGAATACATTGATTGCTAGGTATACTGTAGGCCAATCACTTTTATTTCATTGGGCCTGATGTGGTAAAAAAAACAATGTTAAATGACTGAGACAGTTGTTATTTCGTTTCAACTACTGCTTGATTTGAAGGCCTGTTGCCCTGTTGATTACAATAAATAGGTCTAAAAATTAAGTTCATTGTGTTTGACTGTTCAGTACTGTTCATATTTACATTTAAAAAGCAGACATAAAAGTAACTTAAAAGTTTCTTTCCCTAGTAACTAATTATTTTTGATATACAGTAATTGGTAAAGTCATTCAATTACTTTTAAAAGTAGTAACTAGTAACTGCAACTAATTACTAAAATTGCCCAACACTGGTCACTACCTTCTGTACAGCAATTGTTTTCATTTTATTTTAGTATGGCATAGGAATCCACTTGCACACCTAAAACTTAAATAGGTTATTCTTCATAATGAACACTGAAACTGATTGTGGTACACTGCTCTCTCTTGAAAATCATGGCCTGTGGGAAATTCCATCTTCACATTATCCATTTCACAACATGCATGTTTAATCACATGTTTGACTATTCAAAAACGTACTGTAGCTCATACAGGCAGTGCCAACAGCCAACTCCCTAATCTTTAGAGTTTGAACACCTGCATTACTATGTGATGATGGTGTACTTTTGAAACGCCAGTACCATGTAAATTCACTGTGATGGATTAAATATTTTAAGTAGATTTTAGGTCTTTGAAAGCTGATATGTTGACTCCACTGGCATGAAGTCAAACAAAAGGCGGCCTCCAAGGTAATAAATCAATCCAAAATCTTGTGATTTGCTTTGTAAATTGGATGGCAGTAAGTGCTGCATAGACTATAGTATGCAGATTATGAGTTTAGGTTTTAAAACACGTTTTAAACATACAAAAAAAGTATGTAGTATCTAGTATGTTCTTTTAACCCATTTCCTTAGATTCCTACATTCCCCCTGACTTGTCTCCTCTCTCAGTTTTTTTTCTTTTCTTTTTTAGCCTCTCTTGTCTGTGTGCTCTTTTTGTAGAAAAATGCCAGATCAACAGAAACGTCACATCCAGGATGAGGGGCTTACTTTTGTATCTTCTAATTGAAGTGCCTTCCTACCTTAGTGTCTGACAGCTCCTTTTGACAAGTGATGTGTTTTTGGAAAGTGAATCAGCTTTCTTTGGCTCTGAGTGCTATAGACAGCAGAGATCAGTGAGGGTCAAGCTGAATGGTGGTCTCTATACTGACTTACTGCTGCCTCCTGTCATCACAAAGCTTGTCATTCATCTCATCGTTAATCCTGCCTTCTTCTTTCAGCGGATACATTCTCTTCATGAGTTTCTGTCCTCCGTAAAGTAACAAACAAGACAACCAGACGTGCAGTTCGCCAGACCAGGTTGTTTAACAAATGTTTAAAGCTGCACAAATCAATATCTTTATATTAACAATGGATCAAATGACTATGTGTAATGTGAGAGGTGTTATTTTCACCTGACTCTGCAGCTCCCCTCAGCTCTACGTGGCTCTTTCAGCTTATTGTTGTTTTATGGCCCCCAAATTTAATGTTTTGATTCACTGTCACAGCTCTTCTAAATGGATTAGGCAAAAAATACATTATTACTGGTATATTAGTCTATATCCACGATGTTCCACTCCACCGGGATTGCTCCGTTGCTGCCGGAAATTCCACCAGATGTCACTCTTTTCGGCTGGATGTCCGTTACCTTATGTCTTTGTGTTGGAATTAAGAAACTCTGGTCGATTTATGAGGACTATGGTTAACCTTTCCTCAGATCTCTGCAGGGTAAACCCAGACAGCTAGCTAGACTATCTGTCCAGTCTGAGTTTTCTGTTAAAAAACAAGTTCCTTCCTGAGGCCATTTTGCAGAGGCATCGTGGCTCTGTCCGGTGCTTAGTGCCGCCCATGATGACTGTGATTGGTTTAAATAAATGCCAATATACCAGAGCACGTTTATCTCCCATCCCGGAATGCTGTGTTGACTAGCCAGACCCTCCTCCGCAGCGTTGTGGAGGAAGGTCTGGCAAAGTGAGACTACTGGTATATTTCATTCCAACAGATGTTTTTCTGACAAACAACCTCTTGTGTTTGCGTGAATAATAACTCTAAAAAGCAACAACGTAGTGGGTTTTAGTGCCATAAACCCTCTACAGGGGGGATTTCTGGATGAAAAGTTGGATCAAGAATGCATGCGACATTGACATCAGAGGCCACAATTTGCATCCTGTTGCATACCAACTGTAAGCTTTGCTTTCTTTTAACTATGACATCTTCCAAAACCTTTTTAGTTTCAGTTGCCTCAACACTAAGGTGACCAGATTTCTGAGACAAAATCCGGGGACATTTTCAGCTCAGAAGCGTAAATACCTCCAAAAAAGGTAATGTTTTTATCTTTATAAAACTTAAAATGGGGACACTGCCTCAGGGGCATCACTAGACCTATAGCTGCACTGGGTCACAAGCCCCCCTACGGGGGTCCATGGGCATGCTCCCCTGTAAGAAAATGTTGTCTATTTTAACGTTTAAATGCATCGATCTGGTGCCCTTTGAAAAGAAATTCAGAGGTTAGACTTGATTATTATCTATGGATGGAAATATTTGTGCTGTAGCTGGGGCTATTTTGCTCTTCAGAATTATAACCATGCACACACAGGTGGAATAGTTTTTTCTTCATATTTTTGCATTAATGTCACTAGGAGGCATACCAGTAGAAATATATATTCATATTTGTAAGTGGGATATATAAAAGTAAGTGGGATTGTCTGGAATCTGGCAATATAATAACCATTATGGTGGGATACACTGGCTAAGAAATTTACTAAAATGTTTGTGCTGACATAAATAGTTTACATGAGAATACATTATAATTGTGGCCCTTTGGCTGAGTCTCTATCTGTCAGAGGGAGAGCAGGAGTGCGGTTGTGAAGAAGTTGGTAATAATTTCATGGCGCAGATTAACACTTTTGCATGCACTATATCAGTGTCACATTCTCATTAGGGGCTGAGCCCCCCTAAAGGTCTGATCCTAGAATCGCCCCTGCTGCTACTTCATACTTGTACTCCACTACACCTCAGAGGGAAATGTTGTAATGGTTACTGCACTACATTTATCTGACAGCTTTTGCTTTATTGCTTCAGGCTGGGCTTGTTTCTGCAACAGCTCATTGAGTATCGGATACAATTAAAACTATTGAGCAAATATTTTCCTTTGACATTGGTCCAGTATTAAACGAGATTGCTGCAGTCGGCAACAGCGAAACAAGCTACAAGCTACAACAAGGATTTCTAAGGAGGTCGACCTTTCTGTTAAAGAGTAAGATCCTTTTATAAAACATAGAAAAGTCTGCGAAATTGCGTTCGCTAAACCCACCAGACTCCATGTAAATAAACAGTAATTTTAGCATTGCAAAATATGGACATTCTAGAACATCTCTGAGCTCTGAGGCTTGCTCTGGCTGCCTTGAGCCTGTGCGTGTAGGGTGCACGACTATTTCATTCCAATTTCGGGTCAGTCACAGTGAAAACCGGGGACATTTCCGGGGACAGTCTCAGATGGGGACAGGTCACCGAAACGGGGACTGTCCCCAGAAACCGGGGACGTCTGGTCACCCTACTCAACACAAGCAAACCTTAACCACAGATGAGACAGATCAAACACTTTAATGAATCACTTTAGGAATGGTCATATAAATTAGAATTTGACAAAATAACAATTTTGTCTTTTAGGTATGTGGACTTGCTGCAATTAAAATGTTTTCACTTACACAACAGGCGGCAAAACAAATCTGCATTGGCTCTAACCTTAACACCCTTCTTTACATAAAATACCACACTACTGTGATAATAATGGATGGTATTTTCAGTTTTACCACATCATGCCATGATTCTGGTGAGTTTTTTATTTAAGAAGAGAACATGATGTCTCAGGCATTCATTCTTCTTCGGTCTATGTGTTGGGGTTCTGGTGGTGCAGCACAAAGCTCATCCATACCCTGCAGCTTCTGTATGTATAATCCCATTTTTGCCTGTACTGTTTAGCATTGCTCCATCAACAGCCAGAGAGTGAACCTTCAATTATATCTTTGACCAAAACACACAGCCAATGCTCATCATTGGAAGCCAGCCACGTCCACATGGAATGGAAATATGGTAAGAATCAAGTCTTTTTGTCTGGAAAATTTCCTAAATTGTACTCCCTCTGCCTCTCCTTGGCATCTTCCCACTTTCCCACTCCAGCTCTGTGTGTGTCATATTATGAAGAACAGATTTTCCAAAAAGGAAATGAAAGGGCTTGTTAGCAGAGGAGAGAGAGGGAGAGAAAGAGAGAGAGATCAGAGGGCCAGTGTTGAGGCTGACAACAGCCCAGTCTGCCGGCACCATCAACCGACCCACCCAGCAGCTAGCCAGCCTTCACTGGGCCGCATAAATCCACATGCAGGTCACATTACTGCTCGCCTCCATCAATGTTTACTGGCATGTTAAAGATTGCAATAACATTGGTCAGGACAGAGATTTCTAATTTAGATGTTTTTTTTAATGGTTTGTAACACAGCTGTGGCGAGGGGAGAAGTAGTCTGAAAGAGACAGATGCTGGCACAGAGGAAGAGAGGTGTAACCACATTTGGACTGAGATGAGAACGGGGCCTGCAAGGTCATGCTCTATAAACACTCTTCAAAATCAGGATGCGAGACTTTTGTTATACATACTAGATTCAGTCAACAATTTGTGCATGTCTTCATGTTTTCAGTGGTCAATTGAGGTAAAATAATAAAAGCGGCTTGAGTCATGACAGTAAACATTCAGCTACAGCAAGAAAATAACCCACAAAAATAACTGTGCACAGGCAAATCAGAAACCCCCGTTTCTACAATTGGCAACATCGCTCCCCGTCCCTCTCTCTCGTGCTTTAACTTCTGTGTAAAGGCTTGAAGCTGAAACACGGTTTGTCAGTGTATTTTCTTTGGGTAGCGGGCCGTAGCTCTGCTTAACTTAGATATATTGGATTTTGATCAAATACTTGAAAAGTGGCACATGGGCTCTGTGCTTATTTAAACTGTAATGATGAATACACAAATCAGACTGGGCGCACACACACACACACACACACACACACACACACACACACACCTCTGCTCTATAGATTGTTGGTGGGCTTGTTCAAGGTTATACACCCACTGTTCTGTTCCAATGAGCTGTGTAACCATAACAGTTTAATGACATGCTATTACAGGGCTATCACACTTACAGCATCATGTTAACACCACAACCACTGCCTTAGGCCACGTCCATACGTCCCAAAATGATCTTCCCCTCCCGTCTTCCCTGGCATCGTGTCAAGAATATTTGCGTCCAAACGGATCCACTTGTAAATGACTCAACACGCTACTTCCTATTGCAGGCCTATAGGTGGCGCTGTTTCTGCTACAGAAATTCACCAAAAACGGAGAAGAGGAGGAGGAGCATGCGCATAAAGCTTGCGCGCTGTATACAAACAGACCGTAGAAGAAGAAACCAAACACAAGAAGAAGACGACGAAAATGGCTCAATATCTTCTCCAGCAGGAACACAAGCATGTAGTCCGCCATTGTTGTTGTTGTTGTTGTTATGAGACGTCGTCGCGGGGTAAGAGGTCGAAGGCTAGAGGTCGAGGGGTGTGGCGATGACATCATCGATACGCAAGGATGCGGCTTCGCCGTCCAAACGAAGACCCAATGGCGGCGTTTTCAAATGTTTTCACTCTGGGACCAGGTTTCAAAAAAGTGCGTCTTCATGCAGTGCGTTTACAGGATTCGTTTGGATGATCAGCTATAACGATGCAAAACATGTGCTTTTAGACCAAAAAGCGTTTCCGTATGAATGGCCCCTTAGTCCCACACAGATAGTAGGCTGTATCAGATTTAGGCCCTAATCTTTCTCATTTGGCCCGTTGTTTTCTACTTTCACACAGACTCTTTCTTCTTTTTAATTTCCTCTTCACAATGGTGGAAAATAACAAAGTATATTTGTTTAGGTACGTTACTTAAGTATAATTCTGAGGTTGTACTTTTCTTGAATATTTCCATTTTTGTGCTACTTTATACCTCTATTCCACTTTATTTCAGGGGCAAAAATAGTTTTTTCTTAATTTGCAAATTCTTATTGAAAACCTACTGTGACCATATAAAATAGGATGCATTCATGTTATATAGTACATTTAAGTGCCCAACATTATATTAAATAGTAAAACTGCACTACACCTCGACTAATCTCTATAAACAGATATCTACATACCGGTATAAATCGTCGTCAGACTGATAGCTGATGCGTTTCAAGATTGCACCTCGACCAGCTACAGCATTAAAATGCTGCTTTCACTTTGTAATCCAAAAGTAATAGTAATCCAATAATATAAGATATACACTACCGGTCAAAAGTTTGGGGTCACTTAGAAATTTCCATTCCACTCCATTACAGACAGAATACCAGCTGAGATCAGTTGCATTGTTTTTTTAACCAGATTAATTTCATTCAATTTCAGATTACATTATGTGTTTACATAATTGCAATACGGTTCACCAATGTTTTCTCAGTTAGCCTTTTAAAATGATATCAGATTAGTAAACAGAATGTGCCTTTGGAACATTGGATGAATGGTTGCTGATAATGGGGAATGTAGATATTGCCACCCACTCAGATCAGCTGGTATTCTGTCTGTAATGGAGTGGAATGGACATTTCTAAGTGACCCCAAACTTTTGATCGGTAGTGTAATAATAAAATACTGACGGGGGTCATTTTGCATAATGAGTCCTTTTGCATTTGTTACTTTTACTATATTTTTGGTGATAATAATGCTGTACAAGTCAAACTTAGGATGCAGGACCTTTACTTGTAATTAAGTAATTGTACATTGTGGTATTACTACTGTTAAATAAGTAACTGAATACTGTTCATCACTCAGACTCGGCACATCTCTATCAGCTTTATCATCGAAAACAGCAACAGACAAAATATTTCTTGCGTAGTCTGGTGCACACAACCAACTAAGCTGGTCTGACTTGTTTATTTTGATGCATTAAACCTGACCCTCAGAATCGGCAACAACAGCAAAGCCATGCCAACCCTCGAAGCCGAGTCTAGTCACTTGTGATTTATTTCATATTTCCATTTGATTGGAGGCTGTTTTGGGATAATCAGGCTCTGACAGTGGGCCTTGTGCTGTGGCTGGGCTGTTTACATAGCTCTGCTGGAGACATGTTGACACTGACGAGGGCTGGGACGAATAGCTGAGCTGCTCTCAAGGTCTGGACAGTATTTGGATCTGAGTTGGCCTGTTGTGGGGAAGGACAGGTCAACCAGTGCAAAGAAAGGGGGTAAAAACAGGTTGGACAAAGGAGAGGAAGAAAAAGGGAAATTAGAGTGGAATAAACAGTTAGTAGTGTTTAAAGGAAGAATCCACCCTAATCTAACCACCCCACTTTGTATTTCTTGTCCCATTTTGTGGTTATTCTTCCCACCAATTAGTAGGTAGAGTTTGATTACAGAAACAAGTTTAATCATGTGGAAACAAAAATATTAGACATCAGAACAGTCATGCAGGGAAAATGCCATCAGAAAGAGGCAAAAGTATCAATTTCTTCACAAATTCCCCTTAAAAGATCAAAATGCCCCACATTCCTGAAACCAAAAAATGAGCTCACATGTTAAAATGAATTAATATTTTTGCTTTGGACCCTCTGTCCTTACAGATTGTTATCAAGTTATCTTTGAGATCGTAGAATACCACTGACTGAAGCAGGAGACAGGGCAGGTCGAATGTCAGTGGGTACAACAAAAGTAGGTGATGTAAAATATGGAGCAACCGCAGCTGGACTGGAATGGGTTGCACAGGACTGGAGAAAACTATTAAAACCAAACCGGGAATCTTACTTTTATTGATCTCACTCGCAGGAAGTGTCCCCACCTGCCAGAAATGATGCTAAATGTACGTCCGAAACAACTTTTTCAAAAGTTAAATTGAGCCTGAGATAGAACAACAGCCGGAGCTGTCACACAAGCATCTCCTGTTTTCCTCAACAGTAAAAGACCCCAGTAGAAAAAGTCAACAGCCCCCTGTGCACCTGCTCCAGCAGAAAGCCCCGGGTCACTGACGAGAGAACACGTTGCGTTTGTGAACTTTTCAGTGCGAGCAAGTGCGATATTGAAGTTTTCACATTGAGGTGCATCAAACACCTGAAAAGTTTAGAGAGCCTAATCAATTTACCAAAAGGTTTTTGTTTGACTGCAGAGCAAGAGTCACATCTTTGAAAAGCAGAAGCTGACATCCTTGAAAAAAAAAAAAAAAAAGGCATGCACTGAACCCACGCCTTTGTGTTCTTTTGGTCTTTGTTTGTAGAACGTTCGTACATGGAGGAGGTAGTTGGCTCTGAGTATCAACCTCAAGTAATATCACACACACACACACACACACACACACACACACACACACACGTACACACACACACACACACGTTCAGTCTTTAAAAGAAATGTATAATGCTGTTAGATATTATTTTAAGTCGAGGTACTGATTTAAATGCCAAATGTCAAATCAGATGTAGATGACTAGGAGGGTTTTTTATGCTAATAAGGTGGTTAATATTCTGATGATATGTCTACATGAAGCCTGAGTGTGTTTTAATATCCCAGAGAAGGGGTGTGTGTGTGTGTGTGTGTGTGTGTGTGTGTGTGTGTGCCTACCTCCACATAGAGATGGTGATAGTGCACCCAGGGGCGAGACAACGCACTAGCTAGCCTGTGTCGGCTCGACTGGAGCGCCTTGCTGTTTTACCGCAGGAAGTAACACAAAAGAGCAGCAGGAATGTTTATGAACACCTCAAATCCCCAAGGACCTGCGGGCTGACCTGATTACCGCCTGTCTGTAATTCCACAGTCGGCAAGGTGCTGCTACTCCTGGAGGGGTTTGAAGGGTGCAAGTGTGTGTTAGAGTGTGTGTGTGTGTGTGTGTGTGTGTGTGTGTGTGTGTGTGTGTGTGTGTGTGTGTGTGTGTGTGTGTGTGTGTGTGTGTGTGTGTGTGTGTGTGTGTGTGTGTGTGTGTGTGTGTGTGTGCGCGTGTGTGTGTGTGTGTGTGTGTGTGTGTATTCCATCCGTGATAGGTATCATTAAACATCATTAGAGGGTTGGAAGATTCTCAAGCTGCTTTGGTTTTTGTGTGTAAGACTGTTTCTGTCAGACGCACTCTAGGAAGATCACTAACAGCGCAGCCCTGAAGATACACACATGCATTTAAACACACACACACACACACACACACACACACACACACACACACACACTGAAAAGAGGGTATTTATCAGTCAAGCTTGTTTTGTTATTGCATGCATTCTTTTGACATGAGCTCTGACTGTGGCCTTTGTAAAAGAGGAAATCAAATAACAGGGCCAACAGGAGCCGAGCTACAACCCCCTCCAGCATATACAAACAGAAATAAACCTCGGCTGTCTATATCTAACAATAGGACAACAACTTTTACTTCAAGGCTATTGCGAAGTTTGAGCAGTCATTTAAAAGGTTTGTGTATATTTGTCTACTTGTGTATTCGGAGACGGCTGGCATCTTCTCATTCATTTCCCCAGACACATATTTGTTAAGTTATGTTTAGTATTCACTGCCAGGATGTGTCATGAGTGATTCTGTTGATCAGCTGTTGATTCGTGGGCCAATCCAGGAACTCACAGTTAACTGGTTCAGCATGTTTAAATGTAGAGTAGTAGTGAGCACCAGGCCCCCAATCAGCCCAGTGACCTACACTCTGTAGCGATTGCAGCCCCGAAACATCTCTATCCATCATTGGACACAGCATATCTGTGAACAGACCGGTGGACGCAATAGAGATCAGAGGAGGCCAAAGCATAGCTGGGTGCTGCCATCTTCTGGCCAGGCGCCACATGAGGACAGCAAATTCATCTTGTGGATCTTATACATTGAACTCCCTACCTATTGTGCAGTTTAAACAATCATGGATCAATACCAGCGAGGAAGATGCTGGAACACTTTCAGCCATGTAACATCTGCCATTGAAACTTATATTAGTTGCAGCTCAAAAACTAATTTTGAAACTTCTCTCCCTTTCTGCTTTAAACAGAAAACACTTTCATAATCTGAGCCGACTCTAATTCACAGACTTTAATCGTTACGTAGCGTAAGCGAGCCACGATAAGCAACATATATAACTTCAAAGCTTCAATAAGCATTTCTTTCTTAAGTGATTGTACAGTACTACAGAGCAGCTAGAAAAAGCTCCTGGCTGCTTCTCTCCACCCTGGCTGAACGTGTCAAGCTAATACGTGGTGACGCGTTGTGAGTTATTGCACTGAGTACCAGGCCGCTGGTTCTGCTCACAGGCCTGGTTTGATCTTTTATTTACACTCCTTTTTGCTCAGGATTTCAGGACAATTTTCCCAGCTCTTTACAGTCAACAAACTACAAAGCAAGGCCCCCGTCTCTGGGAAGCATGTTGAATAGAGAAAAAGACCGCTGGTTTGGCTGCTTGCTTCAGAAACAAAAAACTACATCAGTTCAGCCACTTTGGACTCCGTGTTGGCCTGGCAAACAGGTTGATCTGAGAGTGACAGCTTGGGAGAGAAAGGTGGGTGAATGGATGGATGGAGCTGTGAAAGCAGCATACAGACAGAGATGGAAGAAGTATTCAGATCCTTTACTTAAGTAAAACTACTAATACTGCACTGTAAAAATAGTCTGTTTCAAGTAAAAGTCCTGCATTGAAAATGTTACTTAATTAAAAGTATGTAAGTATATACTTACATAAGTTATATACTTACAGTATTAAAAGTAAAAGTACTCAATGCTGAAGAATCCTCACATTTTAGAAACTGGAAACGATCTAACGGCTAATTATTTCAGTTGTACTTGTAGGCCGTTACATTGTTGGGTAGTTTAATTTATAATAAAACACCATGTTTTATAAACTACATGTGTTTTGTGTGCAAAAATCTTAATTTGTAAAGTAACCAGTGACTAAAGCTGTCAGATCAATGTAGCAGAGTAAAAAGTACAATATTTCTCTCTGAGATGTACTGGAGTAGAAGTAGAAAGTGGCATGAAAAGAAAAGATTCAAGTAAAGTACAAGTACCTCAAATTTGTACTTAAGTACAGTACTTGAGTAGATGTACTTTGTTACATTCCACCACTGCATACAGACAAACAGGCCCACAGACTGAGAGACAGAGACACTGCAGACAGACAGACCATTACATAGTCAAGGTGGAGGACAAACCATTTTGACTGCGAGTACAGTTGCATATTCACTCAAGTGGCTGTCTGCATCAGAGAAATAGAGCCAGTACCTAAAACTATTATTCTGCCATTAGTTTTCTGCAGGTCACGATCGTGGCATAATGCAATAGCATTCATCTATTTCATTCATTTTAGTTCTTAGAGAGCGACACGCAATTTAATTACCCATCCTCCTCTTTGGCTGTTGGAGCGGGAGCAAGCGACTCGCCCCCCTCCCTCCCCTCACTCACTTCTCGTAAAGGATCGAGGGTGCCGAAACAATGATGGATAGAGTCTGAAAAGTGCATTATTTCTGATGCATTTTTGATTATTTCTACCCTTTCCCTTTTTTTCAGGTAATGCAATAAGCCTGATACGCCCTGAGTTCTGTCAGAGACATGGATATTGCAACAGCTCAGGCATCGCTTTCTATCGGCAGGAAAGTCATTGTTTCTGAAACAAGGAGTTCTCTGTTTTTTTTTTTTTTTTTATAGCTCTTTTACTCTTTTTCTCCCTTTTTTCATGTTTTTTTTGTCTGTCTGTCTTTTTTCACAGCCTTTGTGATTTTGTCTGTCTATCTGTCTCCAGCTTGGAGACATTCTCATTTGGACTGGTGCCTTGGATGCCCCAATAGACTGCCACAATAGTTCCTCATCGAAAACAATTTCAAGGACCTCTTCAAAGTGAATGAATCAATAGTGCTCATATGTGGGGTTAAAGCAGAGGTTACGCTGATATTGTTCAACTCCAGACACTCCCTTAGCCCCAACATGCTAGCCAGAGCCGGTGACCTCTTGTTTGGTTAATATAATTCATTCCGTAAATAGAGAATATCAATCTCTCTAAATATAACCCCACTTTGCCCTAAACAAATAAATAAATATTTAAAAAACACAAAGCACAGGCGAACCTCAGGGCTAATACTCTTATGTCGAAACTTGGGTTTATCCACATTCAAACAATGCAAATGTTTCTGATGTCTGAAATGTAGGTGCTGCCAGCCAGAATTGATCCCATAGTCCTCAGAGCTATTCTCAACCAAACCAATTGTGGGTGCAGTTCTCTTTATACAGATTACTTTACCAATATTTTTCTCACTACACATATTACACTTGCGATTATATTATGCTAATAATTGATGCTACAGTTTTACATTTTATATTCATGTAACAAAATTACTATATTACTTCATCTGAATATTGTAAATAAAAATGATAGGAACTTTTTTAAATTATTGTTATCAGTTGGTATAGGTCAGTCTCTGTTTACTAAAGAAAAATACATACAATAAATACAATCTTTAATACTTTTTAGTATTAAGATTTCTTAATCTGCATAATACATGAAAATATGGCATTAATTGACTTCCTATTTGCAATTTTTTACTCCAAAAAAAAAAAACTCTGAAGTAAGAAGTCTGTGGTTTGAGTTTTGGGATTTTTTTGTCAGTGTGGTCTGATGGTCTAACATGCACAAGTTACTGTAAGTGCAGAAATACATTTTATGTCTTCCAGAACCTTGTGACTGCACAAAAAAAAGAAGCCAAATTTGCAAATGAAACTACTTAATACCTGTTTGCCATGTAGCACTGCAGTATCAAAGTATTGTATTGATAGCATCAATCTGTACACTGCTATGTCGTTCCACAAATCGAAAAAAACTAAAATACTGTAGTTCTCCAAAAGGACATTGTCAGGGAAGAGATTTTGACATATCACATTAGTAAAAGAGTTACATTTTTGCACTTCCAGTTCCCTTGTCTCAAATGTCAATTTTTTTCAGTGTCAAGTTTAAGAGATTCACGTTTTGCTCTAGGACACAAAATACAGCGATACATGCATTTTGAAGATTTAAATGTCTTGAAAAAGTGGCTAAATTGGTTGTCAAACGTCATCACGCCACACAAAAATCAGTTGGCAGCTAGTGGTGGTGATGTTGTAGTCATGCCACTGTGGTGTAGTTTGTTTTAAATAGCCAGGCAGTGAGAGAGATCTGTGTATATATAGGCCGTATATAAAGTATTAGTTATTTTTCGCGTTGTTTTTTCCGCGAAGGGATAGTCAACAAGAATTTTAAACTCCGGTCAATTTATGAGGACTATGGTTAACCTTTCCTCAGATCTCTGCAGGGTAAATCAGACAGCTAGCTAAACTATCTGTCCAATCTGAGTTTTCTGTTGCACAACTAAAACAACTTTTGAACGTACATGTTCCACCAAAACAAGTTCCTTCCCGAGGCTATTTTGCAGAGACGCCATTGCTCCGTACGCCGCTTAGCGTGGCCCAAGACGATTGTGATTGGTTTAAAGAAATGCCAACCAGAGCACGTTTTTCACCCATCGCGGAATGCTGTGTGGACTCGCCAGACCCTCCTCCGCAGCGCTGTGGAGGAAGGTCTGGCAATGCGAGACTACACTAAATATTACACTAACACTTACTACTTTAAAGGTCTAACAATGGTCTATGAAATCAATAACAATATAAAATGTATCTGTTTTTATGTTGGGTCACAAGTGTCTCCAGATGCTAACAATGAAAGATCCATTCTGATGTGTGACGGTGCTCTGTAGTCATGATCGCACTATACGTCACTACAAGAAGGGTCAGCATCGCACCAAAAGCTCGCCAAACAACCATCTCTTGGCACTGTAGAGCTTCTCTCATTCTGTGAGTGTATGTCCTGCACCTCGCTAACCTTTTTCTTACACACCAGTGTTTCACACCACTTTTCTTTGATTCAGCCAACCGCTTTACACACTGCACCACTGGGTCACCAGCACAGGTGAAGCAATCCAGGTGAGCTTGGCAGGAGAACGCAGACGGCTGTCTGTAGGACGTGAGACTCAGATGGGCTCTGAAGCCTTGTCTTGGCATCCCACTTCACACGGAAACACAATGTAACCCAGGTAAGGCGATAATATACAGTACACAGCATTGGCCAGGCTCCATCATGCATTTGATTGGCCGGAGTCCTTTTTTGTAATATACTGTGGGGGGAAAAAATGTCATTGTTTAATTAGTGCATTTGAAACATAATCATTCAGGGTAAGACCTGAGTCTGCGGGATGTAAATTGATTTCCTGATGAATTAATTAAAGTATATTATAGCTTTATTGTGTTGTGTGACTGTTAGTTGACTGTCTCTTAACCAACCTATTAACTGCTGCCCTTATATTGAAGTGTGACGTGATGATGGCATTATCTTCATAGCCTCCAGGGTGATCTCAATAGACAAAGCTCAACAACAAAAGTTGCTGAAATACCAGCCGGTAATAAGGTTGGTCCGTCATCTGTTGCCAAATGAGTTATAGGGTCAGAGTGTAAGTGAATCGCAGAACCGTACTTTCTTGCTACACATTCTTAACTACACAAGTACTCTTTTATCCATCTACAATCAGAATCTTCTAGATCTCTCTCACTCACACACACACACACACACACACACACACACACACACACACACACACACACACACACACACAGACACACAGACAGCAGGTCCAAGGTCTCCTGACATCGCCTCTCCAGTGACACTTCGTCAGAGGGTGAGTGTGGCATCCCGGTCGTGTTGATGTGATTGGCTTTGTGCTTTGCTGTCTTACTGGCCGGGGGGAAGATTGATCGTGGGGGCGTAGTGGTGCGTGTGTCTGAGTGTGGTGTGGGGGGTCTTTTAGAGAGGGGACAGGTTGGAAAGGTCAGGCTCTGAGGTGAAGCCTCTGATATTGACTCTGCAAAGGTTCGCTCTTATGAGAGCCTAATACCTGTGATCCCACAGCTCCATGGAGTACACGCACACGCATGCACCACACGCACGCAAGCACGCACACACTCACGCGAGTGATAAGCGATCCAGAGAGAGGAGAAGCATAGGATAGAAGCGGTTGCGACTCTATGCTGTCGAATCTCTACCTTTCTCACCCAAGTGAGGGAGCGGTGCCACGGTGTGTGGCAAATGTCATAGAATTAGCATTGAAGGAAAAATGCAAATAAATCAGTGAATGCACAGACAATTAAGTGATACCCCCGCAGGTGTGGTTTTGAAATAAAATCCAGTCCTTTTTGTCTGAGACCCAGACAATCCTGAGTAAAAATGCAGAGGATTGACGAGGAAGCCCGTCAACAAAGTCAGGGGAAGAAAGGAGGGCTAACTCCTTATCGGCTATCTCTACGCATCATTTTCCTCGCCAATGTACGGTCTTTAGTAAACAAAATTTAAAAAAAAAAACTTCAGCTGCGGATCACCACTCAAAATGGATTATGGACTGCAACATCATGATTTTCACGGAGACATGGTAACAACAGCGCCGTGCAACAGCATGTGCATGTTTTACCATGGTTGACTTTTATGGACGATGAACACACGGGTGAAGATACTGTTACCCATGCAGTTGACTAATCACTCACGGACCCTCCCCCTCTCACACACATTGTCAAACTCTGGCAGACTCGTGCCCTCCTCGTTTTTCAACATGAAATTTCAAAAACTAAATGTTGTCAAATTTGCAGGTCACACATGTGCGAGTAGTTGTAAAAAGTACTCGCAGCGTCTTAAAAAATGGTCCCAAAATGCAAGTTTGTACCGTCATGGTTGAATGCTCTTATTGTAAGTCGGTTTGGATAAAAGTGTCAGCTAAATGAAATGTAATGTAAAATCATTCAGATCAGGAGGAGTGGTGGTGGCATTTTATGCAAAAAAAGTATCAAATGAAGTCCTCTATTGTTATCGGTATCACTTTGAGGGTACTGGTATTGGTACTGATATGCTAATTTTTTAAATGATACTGAGCCCTGCTCTCTGGTTCCATGTTCTCTCAAAGGTAAGCACGGTCACAGAGCTTGTTCACGTCAGGGTTCACCAAACATAAACTAAACATTAAAACTTTGCATAGATAGATTTACTTCAACCCCACAAATGAATCCACTGAGTTGCTACAAGAGTAAGTAGTAAGCTGTAGTAAGTAAGCATAGCTGTTGGATAAATGTTATTAAGTAAAAAGTAATTTTTTTCTCCTGACATGTAATGGAGTAGAAGTATAAACTAGCGTAACATTAGACATTAGCACGATAACATTAGACTATTCAAGCAGAGTAGAAGTACCTCAAACTTATACTAAAGCACACTTCTTATTCTTTTACATTTCTTCCCATTTCTCTTTCTCCATCTTAACCATTTCTCTACTTTCCTCACTCCTCATCTTTCTTCCCTCCTTCTTTCCAGCCTTCTCTCACCACTAGCTGGTGTGTTTTCTCGAGGACATTTCCTATCATTGTTCTTCAGTTCGCAGCACCATGCCTCTATGTTTCCTGCCCCGTCTCAGTCTGTGCCCACGCCCATTCGTCTTATGGCCACCTGGCAGCGCGGGCTGCCTCTCAGCATTTCCTTGTCTGATGCTGCTTCATGGGCCCAGGCCCTTCTCACTCGCTTAGCCCCGTGCCCAGGGAACCTGCCGGGCTAATTAAAGGAAAACAAACTGTGCTTTCCACCCGCTCCTCTGAAAAACACTGCTTATTAAGGAGTAAAAGTCAAACTTCATGATTCATTAAGAAGAGGAAGTCTGAGCAGACTGGACAGATCAGTGAAACTGGAGAGATGGAGCGAAAGAGGAAATGGGGGAGGGTGTGTGTCTAATGCTATTCAATGGTGTGGGGTGCAGAGACTGTGATCCACCTGATATACTTTTAATAATTCCTAAATTTCTAAACTGGTAGATGTGGTTTGTTTTAGTATATGCCTGCCATGTAATACGCCTACTTTTTAATACCAGACACATACCTACACTTTCTTTCCTTCTACCCTCTCTCAGGTCTGATAGGACTTCTGTCCTCTTTGTCTTAAATGTGAGTCTCTAGCAAATGTGTTGAATGAAATATGAAAATATGAAATATGTTCACACCTGCATTGGTGTTACAGTATAGAACAGTTGGAACAGATACTGTACGGCAAAGTAATGGAAGCACACAATTTTATTGTTGAGCAAAGGTCTTTCAAAATGCATTTTTTCGGGTTTTTGTCTACATTTTGTGAAAAATTTGTATGTTAAAGTCAATTATTCGTCATTTTGTCTTCAGTTTAGATCAAGAGCCACACACAAATATTCTCTCATCATTTCACAACCCATGTTTTGTTATGTGACATTTTTCTTGTATTTACATGATTTGAACATATTAAATGTTAAAATACGTTCGAATTCTTTCTTTGTTAATATTTCGTTCCATCACATCTTAGGTGTAATTTTTTATTTAAAGCGTAACTCTCGCCAAAATGCAACCTAGGGTCTTTTTGTGAATGTACCCGAGTCAAACTTTCGTTTAAAAGCATATTTAGAACGGGAGTGCCACTGTTAAGTTTTACCGTATTTTAGTTTTTCGGTCAACTGGCCTTTTGAATGGGAGTAATAGGGGCACTTTTATGCTAGCCTCAAAAAAGCTATTTTTAAAACACTAAGAAGGCTCGACACAACATGAAACTTTGCTCCAAGTATCACCAGGGGCTCTACACCTTAACGACACCGGTGCACAAGGGATATACTAAATCTGTGGCTACTTGTTTTGATATCGACTCGTTTTGACTGCCGAGGTGGTAGCGGCCGGAAACAACAAGAGCTACGGTGAGTTGTTCAAAACCTCTCTTTTTTAGTAAACTCTGGGTACACAAACAATGTTCTCAACGCTCAAGTTCATGTGTAGAGCCCCTGGTGCTACTTGGAGCAAAGTTTCATGTTGTGTCGAGCCTTCTTAGTGTTTTAAAAATAGCTATTTTGAGGCTAGCATAAAAGTGCCCCTATTACTCCCATTCAAAAGGCCAGTTGACTGAAAAACAAAAATACGGTAAATCTTAAAAAAGTGGCGCTTCCGGCCTAAATATGCTTTTAAACTAAAGGCTGACTCGGGTACATTCACAAAAAGACCCTAGGTTGCATTTTGGCGAGAGTTACACTTTAAGGGTTGAGGAGTTGCTATCAGACTCTCCAATCATGCCAGTGTAACAATTAGTACAGCATCTTATGATGATTTGAGTCCAGTCTTTGAACTATCGAAGAAAATATATTTCATGCAAACAAAAATATAAATTTGTAAAATTTCCATAATTTGCTTAAGACTTTGTTTGCGTATTTAACATACAACTTGGACATAAAATCTCAACACAATCACATTAGTAATACATGTGGTGTGTGTTTGCTGTTTTATAAATAAGTCTACCTTATAATTGTAGCCTAGGTGCGTAAAGTAGCATTGCCAAATGTGAAGATATTTTACTCAGAAAATAGATTGTGTATGCAGCCTCCAAAAGGTCATTTGGTTAAGTGGCCTGGCAGTATGAGGATGAAAAAGACATCAATCCATCAACTAGTGATGATGCTACCTGATCTTTTATCGTCAGGTGTTCCCAACATTTGGTATCGAATAAAACAATTACTATTACTAAAAATTAATAATACTCATAAATTGCAGTATTTTCATATTTGTCCTAAACTGCTCCTTTCATATTTTAGTGTACCACTTCACCATGACTGTCAGTAGACTGCAAGACTTGCAGGCCTGCAGGTGTTACTAACTAACTTACTGATTGGTAATAAACGGTTTCAAACGAATTACATTTTATTAATACATTTCAGGACCAGCTCCAACAGCACTGAAAGTATATTAAGATGATGTTACAGTATTGTATATCTATGTTTGTGCTCATGTGTATGTAACGGGGTATGTGTGTCTATATGTATATGTGTGCTGGCATGCATGTTTATATATGTCACCATCATTTTGGACTTGTATATTTGCCAGCTAGCGTGAGTCTTTCAGTGTGTACAGTATGTTACAGTATATGCATGTGTGTATGTGTGTGTGTGTGTGTGTGTGTGTGTGTGTGTGTGTGTGTGTGTGTGTGTGCGCGCCATTCCTCCTTTCTTTCCTCTCCTCCAGCTTTCCTCAGTGTGATGTTTTCCTTTGGCTCTAATGAGTTCTAAGTGGCCAATACTTTCTTCTGCAGGAAACTCGTGTCAAACTAATTAACTTTTAATGAGAGGAAACCCACTGATTAGAGTGTTTTTCTTGGAAACGAGCCTATTAATTCTGTTGGTTTGAGCAGCAGGGCTGAGGAGTCGGGTAAGAAGAAGGCTTCTCTTTAGCAGTCTGCACCACTCCTTCTCCCTCTCTCTCAAACACACACACACACACACACACACACACACACACACACACACACACACACACACACACACACACACACAGCTCCTGCCTGAACCCCTGCTCAGTCTGTTTGGCCAGCTGCTGAAGCCTTGAGTCCACACACTCTTTTACATCCTCCATCGCCCTCTCTCTCTCTCTCTCTCTCTCTCTCTCTCTCTCTCTCTCTCTCTCTCTCTCACACTCACATACACACACACACACACACACTATTGGCATATCTCCTCTCTGATCGCTGCCCAATGCTGCTCTCTAGTGACTTAAAAAAAGACTGAAGATGTTCTGTGGTCTAACTTTTTGAGTGTACTAGAGTTTGTGTAAGAGTACTTTTCAGGTATAGCCCTCACAAGCAAACTCCTCTGTCTGTCTGAAGACATTAGAGAGAAATGAGAGGAAAACCAACTCGTTTTTTCAAGTTATGATTCCACCACCTTTATCCTTCCACATTATTTTGTTGGGTATATGAAACAATTTGTTGATGAATCTTTTGATAATCAATTAATCATTTCAATAATTGTTTATGCAAAAATGCCAAGGTTTCTCAATTGTGAGGGGATGCTTATTTTCTTCCATATATATGATAGGAAACAGATAAAATAAGGAATATGAAGATGACTGGGCTTAGGATAGTTAACTGTGTCATTTTATTAACAAAACGATCAATTAAGCCAGTACGTTAACCATTAGGTTCAGCCCTAATACTGTGTGAGGACAAATGCAGATTAAAAATTACACCTGCCTTGATTCTTATTGGTGTTTGTACTTTTTAAAGTTAAGCAATCTATTTATTATTTCACTAGCGGATGTTCATGGAAAACCATGTGCAACTGTGATCAGATGCAACGACAAAGGCTACAGTAGATTGATTAGATGGCACTCAGGCATTTAAATAAAAAAAATTGACACAGATGTCAGTTACTCCCTTTGTGGGGCAGCATGTGTCTGAATTAGGCTTCCATTATAAATCTGTGTAATGTTAAACTGGCAGTCACATGAGGGCCACACATTAGGGAGCAATATTTCAATGACAGACACATTTTCATGCTAATTTTGTCTGTGTGTGTGTGTGTGTGTGTGTGTGTGCTTCACCAGGATCAGCAGTGGGCCTATTTGACTTGTATTTTCATATCAGAGTGGATTTAACTGCCATTAGACTACATTAGAAAGTACTAACATCTTATTACGGCGGCATTTAGATCCAGTGGGAGCCGAGCAGCGCTGTCTGCCATTCCCTGGAATCCCGAGTGGGAGCGTTTGATGTGCCGTTCGGAATGGGCCTCTCAGAACCTGGAAAATGTGTCTGTTTCATCTCTCAATTACTGTCAGGGTTTGAAGTACTGATGTTCTACCTTTAACTGTCACAATATGGCTCAAGTTTGTTGAAGTATCTGGAGAAAAAAAATAAAATAAAGGCACACCGATGAGTCCAAAAGAGAAAGAAAGAGAGACAAGCAGGCCCGGCAGCTGGTGCTGTTTCAAAGCCTGTCCAAGCCCTTAAAGATGAAATCCATTTTGTTTCAAGTTCCGCAACCAGCTTGCCTGATGAGGGCTCTAGGGGTGAAGAGGGAGAGAGAGAGAGAGAGCGATGGAGAGAAAGAGAGGGAGAGATAGAGAGAGAGAGAAATCTGTTTGATTTGTCAAAAGTTCTTTAATTTAATCTACAGCTGTCAGGATGCTGACGATCCAGACCTCATCATTGCCTTTTATCTGCCTGATTTCACCCCAGGCACCAGACACTCTTCTCTAACGCGCGCACACATACACACACACACACACACACACACACACACACACACACACACACACACACACACACACACACACACACACACACACACACACAAACACACAGTGGGTGAGTGAGAGAGGCGATAAGGGAGGATGAACACTATTCAATTATTAAAGAACACAAAGAAAAGCTAGAAAGTAAGTACAAAACAAATAGAGAAGGGCATGCCATCTAGTATCTGGGAGTCTGTGTTGGACTTACAGAGTGATGCTTCACATATCTGGTTGACTTTGTAAATTTCCAGTGTGTAGACAGAGAATAAAGAAACAAAAAGATGAAGAAAGAAAACCAAAGGATGAGAGCATGTATTGCCCTGTAGCAGATATGGAGGTGAGCATAGTGAGATGTACTGTACATATTTACTAGGATTCATCTATGTCTGATCTATTATTTAGTATTACAGTAGAGGTGAAATGATTAGTCAAATAACCAATTCCAAACCAAAATAATTGTGCAAAAATGCCAAACATTGTTAAGTTCCAGCATCTCAAATGTGAGGATTTGCTGCTTTTCGTCATATTATGTGATAGTAAATTATTTGGGATTTTTTTTCTTTTTGGCATTTTTCACCTTTATTAGACAGATGACAGCGTGGAGGCAGACTGGAAACCGGGGAGGGACAGGGGTATGACATGCAACAAAGGACCCAAGGCCAGAATTGAACCCGGGACATTTTATGGCAGTGTGCAGACCGCTTCTGTTGGCCTTTATAATTTATGAAAAACTGATGTTTGGAAGGAATTCTGGACAGTACATGTATTACTGTGTGGCTCTTTATGAGCTGATTCTTCATCTCTGACAAACACATCACCCATATCAATTTACTGTTTACTGCATTTGCATTTGATGGCTACTTTGCTCAGATTATGAAAACAACAGTGAAGGGGTGAACATATTTACCCAGTTTGGGTACATGAATCAGACTCTTTCAAACCTCAAGATTTCAGGAAAGACAAATGCTGATCAGAGTTGGAGATCAAATGTGATACTCAGAGCAGCTTGACAGATGAAAGAAGTCACAGTGCATATGTGAGCAGTGCAATGAAAGAAAGTTAATTTGGAATGATAACAAACAGAGGCGTTGGACTGGGGGGAAAAAAGAGGACTGAGTACAAAAAAGATTGCTAGAATGAATAGCTGTGGATGCAGGGAGGGGCCCATAGAAAATGCCTTTCTACAGGGCCCAGAATTTTGTGCTACGCCCCTGATAACAAAACATCAAGTTTGTTGTTAAAGCAGTTCCAGGCTTTGCCCCTTGAAGGCATCACAGACTAGAGCTTTTGTCCTCTGTTTTTGCCTTTGGAAGGGGTTGCTCAGGTTCACATCTATTGACTTAACTACCTGACGTGTTTAGAATAAAAAAACATTTCAGCTATACGGTGGATTTTCCTTGACATTCACTTGTCCTCCACAGTTGGAGGCCCATATGTTCAAAACCCTCAATTGTCCATATGTTATTTGCAAATGTTCCATTTTCATTTTCCTCAATTTTTGCCTCTCCACCTACTTTTTTAATATCGCTGCACTCCTCCCTCCATCTACCTCTCTCTGTGGTTGTATATCCACCATCAGCTTGTCCTTTACTGTCAAAAGCACTCATTTCCCATACTCTCTCAATCTTACACAAGTCCAGTCACTTACTCTCCTACACATCATATCCACATCTCTTAAATAATCTCTCACGCACTCAGCAGCACACATGCAAGCATGCATCAGACCCACACACACACACACACACACACACACACACACACACACACACACACACACACACAATTCTTCTTTTTCCCTATTGGGGTGACCCTATTGCAGATGGACACACACTCCTTTTGTGTTAGTTTGTGAAAGAGGAAATTAGAATTAGACACTCGGCCAAAGCCTGGACTGCAGAAATGTGATCCAGCTGCTCTCCCGAAAGGGATAGTCTTGAATTGTCCTCAAGATAGTCTTGAATTGAGGAACCTGTGGACGCTGGAGAGTGCTATCTTGTTATTGAATCTGAGGAAATTACAAGAAAAATAGGCTGCCTAAAGGCCGTTTTACAGTCGCCGTAGCCGAGCTGGCCAGGATTTTTAGGGCGCACACCACTCTATTATTTTCAGCGGCGCGCGACAAAGCGGAAACAGGAGGCCTGAACGAGTTCAGGAAAAGACTGCAACTAGTGTTGCGACCACCACGAGCGAGTATAAACAGTTACGGTGCTCCCATGACGTCACACTGGCGCTCGACACGTTTTAAGCTGCAATATGTCCAACTCCTGCCAGAAGACATTCAGCATTTCACCGACTCTCTTCACTCCATTTTTTTTCAGTCTTGGCTGCTCTATTTTCTCTTTTCCATAGCCTCCATTTCACTTTACCCCTCAGTTAACCTTTACTGTCACACACACAGGTTTGGGATTAGGGTAGAACTCGCACTGCATTCATAACTGTCTGGCTGACGCATTATGAGATTAATTTATCATTTATGAGTACACCAGCACTTATTTCTTGACTACTTTGCTTGTCTTCTTCACTTCTGCTCTTTTGTCTCTATCCCCTCTTATAAATCCACCCCTCCCCGTCTGGCTTGTCTCTGTCTGCAGTTCTGAGGTGAGCCTAGATATCTGTCAGACCGCACAAGATTTTGTCATGCATCCAAATGGTATTTCTACATTCTGTGGCCAGTTTAGTAGTTGCACATACCAGCAGGGAGGACTGATTTGCCCACAGAGCAGCAATGTTGGGCAAGTTCAACGTGCAAATCACTCATTATGTTTTAAACCTGGAAACAATAATCACATACATTTACTGATTATCTGTTACACAGGCAAGCCCCGTGCAAGGCCATCACTCACCCACATGCATTTCTGTATTCAACACAGTGTAGAAATAGAAAAGGAGGGCAGCCAGCCTATCGTTGGAGCTTCACTAAGCGTGAACAGCGACCTTAGCCCCAGTAACCCCACATGGCACTTCAGAAGTGCCATCCTCAGAGTGAAGCTTCACACAACCTCCAAACGTTGAACAAAACCTGGTGGTTTGCTAGCCAGCTACTGTAAGAAGACTTATCACGTTAAACAACTTTGGCGTCACCAGAAGGCACATTCTGCCTCTTTTGGCAGAGGTTATCCTTCTGCACCACTCATGAGTGCCCATGCTACATTAAGGTTTCCCCTTGTCGCACAGACCGCTACAGGAAATCATTCCTGCCACATTCCATAAAACTGTACAACAATTCACAGTTGCACAATATTGCACTATCAAGCTACTTGCACAGTGGTTACTTATTTCATATTTAATATTATACATATTACATACATATTTATTTTGTTATACATACTATGTATGTAGGTTGTACATTTTATTCTACACTTGTATGTACATTCTTTTTTTATCTCTCTAAGTATATATTTTTTTCAGTAGTATGTTTTTCTCTTTGCTATCTTAATTATCTTATATATATATATATTAATTAATTTTATCGTATTTATAATTTCTAGTATATTTCTTGTTTTTTTCTGTATGTGTGTGAGTATGTGTGTATGTCCTTGTAACTTGCTGCTTGTATTTCCCAATTTTGGATTAATAAAGTCCATCTATCTATCTATCTATCTATCTATCTTGTTGTTAGAGCTTAGGTTAGGTCGTGGTCGTATGCATCACAGAGATGACAGGTCAGCAGGTTAATGTCTTAAAATGTCGGAGTACTGGGATTAGCAAATGTAATGGTACTGAATTTGAAAATGTAACCCCTTACTACACTTCTCTAATCCCATTACTGGGTAATGTGTCTCTGAGTAACGCATCACCACCCAACACTGGATGAGACTGAATTCTTCATTCAAAACAGGGTAAGAAATATTTTTCAGGAACTTTGTCCATGCTTACAAGGTAGTTTCATACTATTCCTGCAGAATTATTGTGGTCAATTTATGATAGATCAAGACTTGAAGACTATTTAGTCGGTAGTCGCTATGTGACTGGAGCTATGGTTACATGTGCAAGGGTTACAAGGGTCCTGACGGCTAACAGTGATATTCAAACACAGCTCAATGATTAGTCGACTAAATAAATTAGTCCATCGACAGAAAAAAAAAACAGCCAACTATTGAGAGAAAGTCTCCATAAACTCACAAGTTCAATGGATGCAGGAATTGTGATGGTGATATCAAAGAAGGGGTCCTATGTTAACATGTAACTGGCTCTGTTAAGATGTGTTTGATTGAAATAGCTTTTGATTACAGTAAATATGACTTCCTAATGCTGCAAATTCAGCAAATGACCATTTTCAGTTCTCAACTCTGTTGTGCATAATCATTTGGAACAGTGCATTTTGAGTTTTTCATTTTTTAATATTTGAAAAATACTGTTTTCATTGGGCGGTTTGTTCAATGAAATTCGACTTATACTGTAAGTTATACTGTACTAAACTCAGATAACACAAGTGGAAAGTCTACCTAAAGTGGCCGGTGAGCGTTTACTTAACTAATATGGGTACAGAATGAATTTAAATCTTTTCCAGATGGCTTCATTGGTATGACAAGAGAACGTTATGTGTTCCCAAAGCCTTCATTGTGAACTCACTGGAATATTTAATAGTTTTTTTTTATGTTACACACAACATATCATGGTTCATCAATGGTTTGTTCTGCTCAGATGCACAGGCTCATCTAAGGCAATGCCTGATGTGTTACTGCCACCCAGAGGTCACATTTGATATGCCAATTTTATTAGTTGCGCCTACCTAATATCTAACAGTCCTGCAATATATCCTACCTTCATGAAGGTTATAGTGTTACCTTGATGAAGGTCATAATGTTCAGTTTGTTTTTGAGAGGTCATTCATCATTCATGGTCATTTTGGAAACTGCAGTCTGTGGTGCTGTTGATTTGTATTGTGTTACTGTATACTGAGTGGTGTTACTATCCATCCTTATTGAAATGGGGTGGAGAAAATATTGAAGACACCTCTCAGTATAACATGACACAATTTAACACCACAAACTGCAATCTTCAAAATGACCCTTAAAGGGGAACTATGCCATTTTTTTTTTAGCTTAATTTACCTTAACTGAACAGCTTCATTGGAATGGTTATATGACTTTTTTTTGGGTTGAATGGTGGTTGTCTTCGCTTCCCCCTATCGCCTGTGATAGCGTGATATCAGGTCTCGCGATGTAACAAATTTCTTCACGGCACTGCACACATACAGGAACCGGCTAGCTATAAGAACAAGGTAGCGATGGAGTTTTTCATTCTATCGTCATGGCTGAGCCGGCAAAAAAGAAGCAGAAAGCTAGGAAAGCATTGTCGGAGGAACAGAGAAAGAGGAAACGGCAGACTGACCGAGCGAGGAGTCAGACACGAGTAAACATAGGAGCTGCGTTTTCAGAATGGGGAGAACTGAGACAAACAGAAGTCTGCAAATCCGATGCTGACCTGGCGTTCTTGCAGTTTCAATTGTAAGTATCTTTGGGATAAACTCAGTTTAATCTTTGTATTTCTTGTTATTGTGACCTCAGGATGTTTGCTATTGTCTGTAAAGGTTTTCATTGTGACCGCTGTCTGTTACGGGCTTACTAGCTAGCTTACTAGCTGTCTACCTCAGTGGACATTGCTCCGTGCGTTCGCCGGCTTCTATGAAAACAAATGCACATGGGAGAAGATGGGAGGGGGGAGAGTCACAAACAAGTTTTTACAACAGTGTTGCCAAATATCTATTCCGAAGCTGTAGGGGGAGCTCTATAGAGAAACCTGCGAGCAAAAAGCGAGAAAACAGCGAAGAAATTGCCAAAACTGCATAGCGCCCCATTAAATTGAATCAACACCTCACTAAAAGATACATATACATTTACATTATAACCTTCATGAAGGTAGAATTTATTGCAGGACTTTCGCTAGGTGTTGTCCGTAAGATTTGAGTTAGGTTGTTTCTAGCGGCAGCTTTGACGGCAAAATGTAATTGCAGGCACACCTCTGGGACCTGTTCTCCCAGAGTTCCTTTGAAAACGAACGGTATCGACTGAAAGACGTCAATAGATTGGCATCTCTCAACTGCGCGATGCGGAATGATGCCTTCACATGCTCCAGTCCACACTGATAGCAGTTTAGTCTAAGATGAGCTAAGAGCTAATACATCCATGAAGATAACAGCCGTGTGGTGACACCAGGCCGTGGAAAAGATAAAGCCGGGAAGGCAGCGGTTAGCTAACGTGGCTAGCATGGTTAGCCTGGCCATCATTTCCTGAATGTTTGTCTCGAAAAGCGACTCCTTGGAGAGAGAGTGGTTCATTACAGCGAGGACAGACCAGAGTTTAGTTTGTTGTTTATTTCTCTTTGGACTCGAAGTTAAACAGTTTTCTTTCTCTGTCTGTTGGTCCACCATTGTGAGTCAGCAGTAATGAAATGTAGGCACCCGGCCAAATAACATACAGTTTCTTTGTGTCTTTCCTCGTCGGAAGTTCCCAATATCCGAGTACAACGGAACGGCAGTGACAGATGGGAGAGACCAACTCCTGCTGACTTAATGAAAATGCGTCACTAATTGTGCGCTGCATTTGAATTTAGGACGGGAAAGTCGCGCCAGACACTCAGATTGTATTACTCGGCAAAGCAGCAACAAGCGCTTTCATTGGTGGGTCATATGCTCAATCACCATTGTTTTAACTATATTTTCTAGACAATTAACTACAAGAAAATCTTACGGACAATAACTACAATAATATATATTGTAATAATATAATAATATTTAACAAACTGGCAACTGAGTGTATACCTCCCATGGACTTAGACTTCACATTCAGGCCTTACATGATTTTCTGCTCAACACCATTATGTATCTTCCTATAAGTAAAGACAAATATGTGACCCCAGAGGGCCGTCTAAAGGAACTGTTAATCACTATTATTAACAGTGATTGTTGCAGTGTCAAAAGATTCAGTCTATGAAGAAAATCATTTTGAAGATTTCACAACAAAGAAGACACCATCATGACAATGTCATGACTTGCGAGGGTGGGAGCTACATAAGTAGGTAGGACAAGGGTGTACTTTTAGGAACATGTGCCCAAAGGCCCATCCTGTGGCAGGGACCTAAGTACCAGTTACATCGACTTTGAAACTAAGAGCTCATTTTAACAGTGGAGTGTTTCACAACAACCGGTTTTACTCTGACATAGGTACACAAAGAGACAGACAGACAGATGGTGTAACGTTATCTGACTCACGTTATTTGTCGCTGAAGTCTCATCTACTTTCTTTCATGGAGGTGAAGTATGAATGTCATTATGTCCAACTGCACATGTTGCAGTGATAGTTTATTTGTTAGTTTGTTTGTTGGTTGTCTCTTCTTTCCATCATTGCTAGCTAGCTAACTAACTGACGAGCGTTAGCTAAAAAAAACAGAAATCACGATAACGTTAGCTGATATTATTAGCAAAACTGAAAAACTAGCTACGTTGTCACTTATGTTAGCTTAAATTATGTCGTTAACTTTCTTTTATTTTTAGTAGTATAGTATTACTGGCTTCACAGTTCACTTAAGAGTTGTTTTGTCCTCAGGTAACTATCCATTCACAGTGTCTATCATGCCATGAAAGTGGCCCTATCTGATTGATACACATTGTTAATCAACTTCACCTTACTTCCAGTCATAGACAGTAAAAGTCTGGACTGTAAAACTGCAATATCAACTTTGACCACACAATGAGCCACTACATCCAAGAGGGGCGCTGTTTCGCTTATTTGAGGGAATTACTGAAGACGAGGAAGAGATGGCGGCTACAACACAATTATTATATATTTTTATTTAAATTACAATCATAGATTGTTTTTGGATAATTGATTACAGAGTAACGACAGTTTCCCTTTATCAACATGGTGCTGCTGAGTTTTTTGTTTGTTTTTTAACCATTTTGTGATATTTTAAATATTATTTTAATATGGGCCTAATGGGAACCACAAAGTCCATCTCTATATTGCGGTAGAAGTCTTGACAGTTGATACCTCAAAACTCCAGCAAATACAACCAAAATATCTTCATCAAATTGATTTAAAAGTTTTTTTGCGAGTTTTTTTTTTTTTTTTGCAGGATGTAGGGGAAGACTCATCCCTGATTGGCTTTCCCTGACATACTTACCCTAACCATAACCAATCCCACTGCTCTTGCCTAAACATAACCCTCCTCTTGCCTAAACCTAACCAACCCAACCAGAGCAGGCAACGAGTTCTAGCCATTCAGGAATTAGTTCCCTAATGAATATTCAAGTGTATCTCGCTGCAGCCTGTGGGAAGGCGCCCACATCCAAGTCAGTCATTTTTCTTTGCTTATGTCACTCCCCCATACGCTCGAACGGACCAAGACAGCCTGGTAGCATTTTTAACTATGAAGGAAATTATTTGGATGAATGCCATGTTTTCATTTTGAATCTTTTAATCTTATTTGAAAATGTTATATCGATAAATGTAAATGATCTGAAAGAAAACCAAATATTCACCAATTTTGAAACTTATATTTTGAAACTTTAAAATGACTGACAAATAAGAAAGCCATCTGGACTCTGAACATTTACAATTAACACCTCTTTAATGTAAATTTCATGCGCCCCTTTTTCATGTATGTATGTATGAATTTAATGTTTTCAATGTGTTATAGATCGATAGATATGTATCTGTACTTAAATAATAAAGTTTTTTGAAAAAATAAAAGGACGGCCTGGTCGCAAAGCTGATATAGCCTCTTGTTTCACATTAGATAGAAACTGATGATGTAGGCTAAACACAAACGACATTTCATGCAACAGTGAAGTTTTCATGTAGTTAATGTAATTGGTCCAGTGTACTTTTTATAAAAGGTAAAACTAATATATTATATAGACTTATTACATGCAAAGCGAGATATTTCAAGCATGTATTTGTTATCATTTTGATGATTATGGCTTACAGTTTATGAAAACCCTCAGAAAATTTTAATATTGTGAAAAGGTCCAATATTGTAGGCTCAAAGTGTCTCACTCTAATTAGCTAATTAATCCAAAACACCTGCAAAGGGTTCCTGCTCCTCGGATATTCGGCTTCACTGAGCGACCTGCACAGTAACACACCTAATTTAAGTATTTCAAAAGGTCGAACACACATACAGGTGCTGGTCATATAATTAGAATATCATGAAAAAGTTGATTTAGGTCTAGAATTCCATTCAAAAAGTGAAATTTGTATATTATATTCATTCATCACACACAGACTGATATATTTCAAATGTTCATTTCTTTTAATTGTGATGATTATAACTGACAACTAATGAAAATCCCAAATTCAGTATCTCTAAAAATTAGAATATTACTTAAGACCAATACAAAAAAAGGATTTTTAGAAATGTTGGCCAACTGAAAAGTATGAACATGAAAAGTATGAGCATGTACAGCACTCAGTACTTAGTTGGGGCTCCTTTTGCCTGAATTACTGCAGCAATGCGGCGTGGCATGGAGTCGATCAGTCTGTGGCACTGCTCAGGTGTTATGAGAGCCCAGGTTACTCTGATAGTGGCCTTCAGCTCTTCTGCATTGTTGGGTCTGGCGCATTGCATCATCCTCTTCACAATACCCCATAGATTTTCTATAGGGTTAAGGTCAGGTGAGTTTGCTGGCCAATTAAGAACAGGGATACCATGGTCCTTAAACCAGGTACTGGTAGCTTTGGCACTGCGTGCAGGTGCCAAGTCCTGTTGGAAAATTAAATCTGCATCTTCATAAAGTTGGTCAGCAGCAGGAAGCATGAAGTGCTCTAAAACCTCCTGGTAGACGGCTGCGTTGACCCTGGACCTCAGAAAACACAGTGGACCAACACCAGCAGATGACGTGGCACCCTAAACCATCACTGACTGTGGACACTTTACACTGGACTTCAAGCAACGTGGATTCTGTGCCTCTCCTCTCTTCCTTCAGACTCTGGGACCTTGATTTCCAAAGGAAATGCAAAATGTACTTTCATCAGAGAACATAACTTTGGACCACTCAGCAGCAGTCCAGTCCTTTTTGTCTTTAGCCCAGGCGAGACGCTTCTGACGCTGTGTCTTGTTCAGGTGTGGCTTGACACAAGGAATGCGACAGCTGAAACCCATGTCTTGCATACATCTGTGCGTGGTGGTTCTTGAAGCACTGACTCCAGCTGCAGTCCACTCTTTGTGAATCTCCCCCACATTTTTTAATGAGTTTTGTTTCACAATCCTCTCCAGGGTGCGGTTATCCCTATTGCTTGCACACTTTTTTCTACCACATCTTTTCCTTCCCTTCGCCTCTCTATTAATGTGCTTGGACACAGAGCTCTGTGAACAGCCAGCCTCTTTAGCAATGACCTTTTGTGTCTTGCCCTCCTTGGGCAAGGTGTCAGTGGTCGTCTTTTGGACAGCTGTCCAGTCAGCAGTCTTCCCCGTGATTGTGTAGCCTACAGAATCAGACTGAGAGACCATTTAAAGGCCTTTGCAGGTGTTTTGAGTTAATTAGCTGATTAGAGTGTGGCACCAGGTGTCTTCAATATTGAACCTTGTCACAATATTCTAATTTTCTGAGATACTGAATTTGGGGTTTCCATTAGTTGTCAGTTATAATCATCAAAATTAAAAGAAATAAACACTTGAAATATATCAGTCTGTGTAGAATGAATGTATACATTATACAAGTTTCACTTTTTGAATGGAATTCCAGACATAAATCAACTTTTACATGATATTCTAATTATATGACCAGCACCTGTACAGATGTCTAGACAGTAAAATCGCTACGTGATTACCGTTATATCCGAGGGTTGAAGTTGCATTTTAACGGGTAATGCAAGTTTCTGCTGTGGCTTAACTGAAGCTAACGCAGCCTGAGCTTTCACGTTGCAATATAAAAGGTGTTGACCGTTGGCTAGCTAGCACGCAAACCGTTCATTTACATGTCTACGAGCATGTTAGCAAACTACACCAAGAGTCAAATACCGAGGAATATTGAAAGAAAGCAGGGGAAACTAGTACTTCCATACTTTTTAGCATTGGCTAATTAGCAACCTGCCTGCCATTAGATGTTAGCTTCCGAGCTAGATAGCAGCAAGCCCCAGAAGTTCATGAAAACAAGGCTTTCACCGGAGCAGTCTTACATTATTCCTGAACCACTCTTTTCGTTTCAAAATCGGAAATCAAATGAACGAAAACGTACACGGACCCAATTACAGTTCACTGTTGTTGCATGAAATGTCGTTTGTGTTGAGCCTACATCAGTTTCTATCACTTAATGTTAAACAAGAGGCTATATCAGCTTCGCTACCGTCTTTTATTTTATTTATTAATTTTTTTTTGCTTTCAAAAAACTTTATTATTCCAGTACAGAAACATACAAACATTGAAAACATTAAATGCATACATACAAACAAACATGGAAAAGGGGCGCATGAAATTTACTTCAAAGAGGTTGAAAGGCATTGTAAATGTCCTATGGCTTTCTTATATGTCAGTCCTTTTAAAGTTTCAAAATATAATTTCATGTCATTTTTAAATTGGTGAATATTCAGTTTTCTATCAGACCATTTGCATTTATGGATATAAAATTTCCCAAAAAAAATTAAAAGATTCAAAATGAAAATATGGCATTTATCCAAATCATTTCCTTCATAGTAAAAATAATGTCTCTACTTTGTAATTTTATCTTAGAGCCACACAATACATAAAATACATCCTCCACATCAATCCAGAACAATCTGACATAAAAACATTCACAAAACAAATGTGATTGTCTCTGTGAAAACCCCACAAAATGTGCAGGATTCAGAAAGTTCAGGTTTATATTTCTTTAAAATTTGTTGGGTAGATGCAATGGACAATTTTGAAAAATACTTCCTTAACTTTATTACTAACAACATATTTATTATAATAGGTCCAAATCAAATTCCAATTGATATTCCCAAAGTGGTTATTCCAATAATTTTTGCATCGAACAATGTGTCAAATGTCTAAAATATCTATTATTGCACTTTTTATCCTTTATGTCAATGCCATTTAATAAGACATCCGTTCTAAATGTTGACTGATCATTTGACACATTACTACTCTGCAGCAGTCTTATATAACCCGTGGGTATAGCATCAAACACTGTGCTATATTCCTGTGCAATTATTGGAATATTAAACTTCATTAAGAATTCTGAATATGTAAGTAAGTGACCATTGTCAATAATCAGCTGGGAAATCAATAAAATGTTGTTTTGGACCCAATTGGGATAAAATATTGACTTGTTCTTATACTTTACATCTTTATTATTCCATATCACATGTTTGTGGGGTGAAAAATTGTGTTTATAAATAAGAAGTCAACATAAAAGAGCTTGCCTATGAAAGTTAGATAGCTGAATAGGGATTTTATCAATATCAGAATTTCACTTTAGTAAAAATTCAATACCACCAACTTTTTGAAAAGTAAAGTTTGGAATAAAATACCACATTTTATCTTCATTTATTGTATAATGTTTAATCCAGTTCACCTTGAAAATTATATTAGATGTATGGAAATCAAGAACATTCAAACCTCCTTGATTGTATGGATTACATAAAGTATTTTTATTTAAATAGTGAGGCATATTTTTCCATATGAAATTGAATAATGTAGAATCTATTTTCTTAATAAAAGGTTTTGCTCCTCTACCATCCTACAAAAAAAACAACTCGCAAACTGACCATAGACTGTATCTATGGAACTGACCACACAACCTAACTTCTCACGTATGCAGTACTGCATATGTACACAAGAGGGAGGCAGAGTGCTACTGTATTTTTTAAAAAAAAGAAGAAGCTGAACATATCACCACCTGTGCACAAGGCAGAGCAAAGAAGACAAGACTTAGTTGAGATATGAAAAAACATGAACACAGAAGATGTAGTGTGACTTTAGCAGATGTTAAGCATTAACTGTTGTTTTGAGTAGGATATTATGATTTGATTAAGAAATTCACTACAGAAATATTGCAGTGATTTATTACCTTAGGGACAAACACTGGATGTACTTCAAGTGCTTCTAAAAAGATGCACCTGAAGCGGGTTTTCATCATTCCAAAGGCACGCTCAATGATTGTGCGACCTCTGGAATGATGGTAATTAAACCGTTGCTCTGCCATGCCTCTCACTGGCCTCTTATATGGTGTGATAAGGGTCAGGGGTTCCTGTAGACATGGGTAGCCATCATCAGCTAGGAGGAAATACCCAAGTCCCCCTAGTGTAGATGGGGCTGTTCTTCAGGATGCGTGCATCATGCACACTTCCTGGGTAACCCACAAAGATGTCCATAAAGCGACCCTGATGGTCACAGACTGCCTGGAGCACCCCAGACGGGAAGAGTTTCCTGTTGTTATAGTCGTGACCATCAGGGCCGCCAGGACATTTAATTCTGATGTGGGAGCCATCTACTGCCCCTGCTGCCTTAGCAAATGCTCTGTGATGAGCCAACCGGGTACTGTGGTAATCCACCCCCGACCACCTGGAGCTCCTCCTGTGTGCGGGGGAAGCGGACAAACTGAGGCAGCACAGCCACCACCTCATCCACCATCCTGTGGACAACTCTGTGGACGGTGGGTAGAGGCATTCCAAAGACCCTGGAGACAACTCGGTAGGCTGAACCGGTTGCCAGCCAGAACAGGAACACGAGTGTCTCCAGGGTCGGGCCCCATCCGTGCTGCCTGTCCGTGTTCAGGGTCACCATCACCTGCTGCATGGCCTCTCTGCCCAGCCTGAAGTCAGGGCGGGTGTCCTCCCCTCCGTAGTAGGCTACCTCTGCAGCACTGGCACTGTGGCATTAATGGCACAGTAATGCCGAGCCTGTGCAACATGAAGAATAGAGGAAGGTTTATGTATGATTTCAGTTTGTTTGTTGTTAAACTATTTTTTGTTGTTAAACTATTAAAGGGGGGGATTTAAACTTGTTCCCTTTAACTGGGTCATTATCAGCATCGGTTCACCTTATCATTTTTACTTCACATAGCCTTTTTTGTTGATCACATATATTACCACCGCATTTGTTTTAAATGCTAGAACGTTACCAGTCAATAAACTTAATGTTACGTTACAACAAAACAGTAAAGCTAATAGTATAATAGTAGCCTAACCTTAAGTAAAGTAGTAGCCTAAGTAATAGTAGTTAGGCCTAAGTATAATCACACGCTACTATGGCATTTAAGATTTAAAAAATAAAAAATAAAAAAGATGCTGAATCAGGAGCTAATAGGCTAGCCTATTAGTGTAACGTTACTTATTCACCCTTTATTCTTGTTTTAACGTCACTTACCATCCCACATCTTTGATGGCAAAGGTGGCGACAAATGAACCTCCTCCTCCTGCAAGCAGCCTGACCCCGATGCTCCCTCATCATCTCCATCTCCATCTCAGCAAAGATGCTGAACAGCAAACAAATTAGTAGCACATCCATTTCTGTCCACTGTTGAATTGCAGCGCCGAAGGCGGGCCTTTTCACTGACGTAATGACGCAATGACGTGCACTTGCTAGCCTGTTCCATTGTACGTGTTCTCCGAATGCTAAGGAGGAGCCTGGCCTAGCCTCTGAAGGATCCTTCCTTGGTAGGACTAGTCCTACCAAGGAAGGATCCTTGACATTGAGAAACGCCTAATATTTATCCCCATATACTAAGCCATGCTTATAGGAAGGTAATTATTATATGTTTTCTATATTGCTAAAATACTAAATCCTATTCTCTGAACCAAATGCTCTGTGGCCTAAACCCATTTGTCGAATCAATCACTCTTTTGGCAAAACCCTAAACACATTCTCACTCGCTAAAACACATTGTGATGCACAAAAGTTTAACACAACTACACAGTTGTCATCGTTTGCACACAATGACTCAAAATTGTACACACGTTTCTAATGAGGTGATCAAACTAATTGTAGAGAGCCAGCTCAGAGACGTGATGCTGAGGCAGAATACTGTAAATCTTTCATAAACTTTGATTTTGCAGTTTCACAATATTTTTTTTGTGTAGCCTACTATCATGTGCTTTTCATTTCGTTTTATTTGTTCTTTGGCCTTTTGCAGTTGGGCTACTGTATTGTTCTACAAGTGTCTAATATACACACATTTACTGTAATATTGTACTGCACTACTTGCAGTGTACAAGATATTCACTGTACAAGTTGTGATATACTTTTAGTTTTAATTGCAAAATGTGTTTACTATACGTTGATTTTGCCTGAAGATGGTCTAGTACCGAAACGTTGCCTATTATTAAAACTTTATTATTTGCAAGTTAGACAGTGTGCGGGAGTTTTTCTTTCCCACTATATAAAATAAACATTTTTTTCTTTTTCTTTTTTAGGTAATGTGTAATGAATGCTCTGTAGTGTTAAGTTATTGACTGGCTATGTGTATGATCTGAAAGCGTTGTTTGATTTTGACAGCAGAGTCAGGTGTTTTGTGAATCTATTGAGCAGTATCTTCATTAAATAACTCACGTCAAATGCCAGTTGCAAACGGATGCTGTTAAACAAACTGATATTCCTGCAGTAGGTCGTCGACCTCTCTAGGTTGCAGCAGCTCACTGAGATGATGCTGTCTATTTCAAAATGTTTTAACCATTTCGTCCCACCATGTGTCGCTGTTGTCTCCCACATCTTCTAACCAACTGTAAATGCTGCTCCATGCATCTTTCCTTGGTCGTGACTGGACTGCTGATAAGTAGTTGACATTTCAGAGCTCTCCTTGAGATGCATGATACAGTAGGCTACTGTTTAGGCTCAAATACTCCTGGTCAAATCAATGTTGGCAGTTAAACTGCTAGGCTACTGTTGAATCCTGAATGGATCAGGCTGCAGATTTGCATTGTGCATGGGTTCAATTTTAGCAGGCTATATGTAAAAAAAAAAAGATCTAAAACATACATTAATTAGGATGAATTGAAATTCGAATTCAGTTGCGGTATGCTAGTGTGAAAATAGTTTCTTTTCACGAGTAAAATTAAATAAAAACGAGATTATAACCACAGTGCATTTTGGTGCTTTTAGCCTTCGAAATAAATGCACCACTCTCAGTCAAGTGTGCATCTGGCTAGGGTTCGCCAAGGATGTTTTAATTCGAAAGTCACAACCGGAAGTAGTGTTTTAGAGTTCGATTGACATCAATTTCGGCGCACAGACATCCTCTCTGCACTCCGCGCTCTGCGTGTGTGGATTGAACGGCGTGTGTGCGTATGTGTGTGTAAACACAGCTCTGTCGGCTCATGTTAGAAGCGAGGGCCAGTTCGGTCTGACTGTAGAAGAAATTACCAGGCTGAATTGTGTTCGGTGACCGCTCAGATGAGGAGATGGCAGCCGAATCGACCCGGAGATTCACCAAGAACCTGCTGAAACCGGGGACCGCGGCGGAGATACGGCAGACGGCGTGCAACGCAGTCAGACACTCCGCAGTGACGGTGAGTAGTAGACCCGAATGAATTGTAAAAACATGGTGGTAGTGAAACATGTATCACCACCTGTGGGCCCGAAGCTTTTACAGCTCTGAGCTCCGCCACCAAAGCTTTACATCTGCAAGTGAATTAGATTTGGTCTCATCATCTCTGTTCCAGCCTCTAACCGCACCACTGCACCGTAGCTCTGGCAGATCTGACATTGGCATTCATGTTGCATCTTTCTTTACAGTGCAGCACCGCTGTTCAACCTCTGTCTATTGATCCTGCAGGGGGGACAATTCAATACGTTTAAATGGACAATGCTCACTAGTTGCAACAATCGCCACATTTCTTTCCACTATTGAACGCGCTTATTGGCTGGCAATGTGGCTATTAAGTCGTAGAGCCTATCGTATTCCCTTGTGGGTTGGAGTTTATTTCAGTGTGGCGGGCTGGAGTGAATGGAATGCAGTAAATGGCTTGGTAGTAGGATAGTGGGATGCGGCATGACAGGCAGCGGTTTACATCTGCCCAGCTGTGCACAGAAACATGGAGGGAGGAACAGAGAAGGGAAAGAGAGGGAAGTGAATTCGACCTCCGGTCTTGATTTACGACGAATTCTATGATCAGGCTATTTTAATATCGTGAGTTGTGAAATGTATGCTCCGTGGGTGTGTCACGCTTTATAATGAGAGGCTCTGATTGACACTTAAGATAGTGGGAGGAGGGGTCGTCTAGGAAAAAACAGCCACACACACACACACACACACACACACACACACACACACACACACACACACACACACACACACACAAGGAGAAGGATTTGTGTTTTGATGATGCCCTTTTGATTCATCTGGCAGAGGACAAATCCTCTACCTCACGTTTTGTGTGTGTGTGTGTGTGTGTGTGTGTGTGTGTGTGTGTGTGTGTGTGTGTGTGTGTGTGTGTGTGTCCATGCTGTAGAGATTAGCATAGAGAAAGGTCACTCCACTCGAGTCTCTTTGCTGCTATTCTCTGCATCCTCGTCACTCTGGTGTTAGTGTGTCAGTGGGACACATGCTTAACAGAGCACAGTGAAAATTGATTGGAATAAAGAGGGAAAATGTAATATTACTGGGGTGCATGGCAGAAGACAGGATTAAAATGGAAAATAATTGAATGATTGAAACCTTGCTTTTTCCACTGGAAAATACAATTTTTCCATGAGCAGCCAGATGTTACCACTGACAGGGGGTCAGCTAAAGAGAGCAAAATACAACAGAATAGCATGAGCCGTAAGAGTACAAGTTTACAGTCAGTATGCATTTGTCATGTCGCAAAATAGAGTACACCAGAACATTGATTCCCTTATTGGTTGTAGAAATTGACTGGTGGGTCACCTTGTGTTGGTATCGTTTAGGACACTGATACACGCATTGCACTGCAGAAATAACACACTGAGCTCCATTGCCTTGCCTAAAGCACTACAACTGAAGTCAAACATTGAGTCTGTAGTTTCTAAACAAAGAAAATGACTAGTTTAAAAAACAAAAAGGAGTGAGAGATATACAGGAGATAAATGGAGAGAGATAGTCACTGAGTGCATGAGAACATGTACAGCCAGAAAACAAGAGGAACTTCAGTTGCCTCATGTCCCTCCATTATAACCATGTTGTACAGTATTAAGCATAAGCAGTTATGCTAATCAAGACATTTAAGCCCCCATTTATTTGTGGTGTACAATCCACATGTAATTGAGCTGTATAGGCCTATTTCATAGAAGGCATTTTGACATGTAACAGTAGAAAACACAGGTTTAAAAAATAAATTTAATGATGGCTTAATTTCATTTATCTGCTTCAGTTTTAGGTTCCTGGTATTGTGCATGGTATTAGTTACACCTGTGATTTTCCTGCCATGATAAGTACACATTTTGCTGTGCAAAAGGTGTACAGTATTTAGTTGTGGGACATGTGGATGTTGGGTTGTGTATGCAGAGAATGCAACTCTACAAAGTCTGATGCTCCAGATGTATTGCTACAGGTACCAGTTCTGCACAAATGCTCATGAGTTTTGCTTCAAAAGTGACTTAATAACTTAGGATCATTAATACTCTTGGCTCTATATAAAAAAAAAAAATTGGTGGATTAAATACATGCTGAATTAGGGGCGGCCATATGTATAACACCTACTGACCAGAACACCTAACCAATTCATAAAAAAAGTCTGAAGTTGTTTTTCTTAAAGGTGAAAACTGAAAAGGAAACAACTTGTTTCTTTGATTTACATCAGAATGTGCAAAGACTGACTGGTTAGTTTCTGCTCCTTCCTATATGTTGAAAAAGCCAATGTCTCTAAAGATGGAAGAAATCCATAAATTATTTCAAGGCATTCTATCTACTGATGGATGAAGAGAGAGAGAGAGAGAGAGAGAGAGAGAGAGAGAGAGAGAGAGAGAGAGAGACTAGATAGTAGAGTACACGTGTGTGCACAGGTTTAGTTTAGTTTAGTTTTAGTGCATGTGTGTGGACGTTTTTTGTCAGAGTGTGTTATTATATGGCCTTTGTTGGTGAAAGAAACCAGGTCAGCAGAATCAGGCCCTATGGCATAACATTCAATGAAGCGTGAGCCTCTTTCTCTCTCTCTGACCCTCTCTCTCTTTTTTTTTTTTTTTATAGTAGCCAGTTTTTTCCTCATTCACTTAACCTCACCCCCCGAATCTCTCCATGCCTTCAATGTTTCAGACTTTCTATATTGGAGTTGCTTCTAACTAGGCCTGCACGATATTGGAAAAAACTTACATTGCGATATTTTTTTCCCCCTGCGATATGTATTGCGATATGAAAAAAAGAGGACATAAATAGCCCTATTTAGAAATACTAAATCATTCTCAACTACTGGGGTGATTTTGTAGGGGAGTGCATCTACAAAGAAAATAAAAAGGAAAAAGGAAATTTTCTTATGTGAACCAGTCTTTGTTGAACTTTAATGCTTTACAAAAACCAAAGCAAGTAAGCGCTGTGATTACTCTTCTGAAATGATTTTGGAGAGAGAAATTAGGAAGAAATACACTGTTTGACTGACATGACACTATTGTATTCACATAATATCAATCCAGGCTAAAGTGAATGATATTAATAATGCATGTTGCTTCCTCTAAATGTCAGGTTGTGGTCGACTAGCGGGGCCTGCTTTGGTTGTTTGATAAATTGATTAAAATTGATCATGATTGTTGGTTTGCTGTGCATGTAGAGCCTGCATGTCACACTCTTGCAACAAACTGTGTATCCAAGAGCACTTAAATCAGTGTAAATGACGTTATATCAGAAACAGACTGCTGTTGTAGATTAGTGTTACGTTTCCAGCGTCGCAGCTCCGAACCATAACGTTAGTTGGGACAGACGCCTTGTTTCTTTAGGCTAACTATGTTAGCTTTAGCCTGGTTAGTTGCAGCTTTCTGCGGTCAAAAATGGCCGTGATATGTCGTGATTACGTTGCATTAATCAGGTGATTTAGTTTGTCTTTGCAGTGAACATAAAACACTGACTACCGTAGCTTCACTACCCATGGAAAAGCATGTGCATCACTGTGTCGGCGGCAGCTGCCGCTTACGGTACTTTTCTACACACTGGAGAGCCTCATTTCCCACCGTCGGACTAACGTTACGTCACATGACCACCTGTCTTAAAGGGGAAGGGTCGGCCGGTAACAATCATGGAAAAGGAGAACTGTGAAAGTTTACTTTTTTTATCAAGCAGCAAAGAAGTTGTAGCGTCAACATCGCAACGTCCTGCGATGTGACTATCGCGCATGCGCACATCGCGATGTAGACGATGAAACAAAATATCGTCCAGCCCTACTTCTAACACTGTCTTCCTATGTATTTCTTACCATTCCACTGCTCTGCATGGGTCCTCAGTCAGGTTAGATCTGAGTGTGTGTGTGTGTGTGTGTGTGTGTGTGTGTGTGTGTGTATGGGATCATGAGTATAGCGTACATGATACCTGGTAAATCCCACTGGTGCATGCTGCATTTTCCTCTGATGAAGTGCTCTGTGAAAGCAATCACTGCTTTCTGACTACTTCACTGTTTCTTATAGTGGTCAGCCCACCCATCCCCAAATATGCAGAGAGCATGGACGGGTAAATAGATACAAGAATGAAGGATGTAATGGTGGTTGAGTTTCTTTAGTTTTTAAAGCTACAGTTTGTTGCTTCAGTGACCATGAGATCTTTTCCATTACATCTTTTCTGGCCTCTGTCTGGCTCTGAGCTGCTGGACAACAAAAAAAACAATGGAATTAGATATAAAACTACATTGAAATATCAAGCATATGTTAAATATATAAGATAATGAAGCAGGATTTGTATCAATCATGTCTGAAGTGTAGAATTTACATCACATTACCAACAAAATTAACAGTATTTTAGACCCATAACTGCTCATTATTGGCACCAGAGAGTGAGTGTTTATTAGGACTCTCAGCTAAAGTGAGCAGCATAGCAGTGTAGACACAAGTGCCATTCTTGTTGTGACTCTGGCTGCCTGCTGGGATGAACCACATGTCATACCATGCCTCGAGGATGCCGGCCACACTCACCACACAGCCAGAGATTAGGGCCAACATACCCACCCTGGCATCCCACTGTAGCTCAGAGTTTATTTGCCCAGTAGCATAGTGTTGCTTGTATGCAGTCACCCTCACTCGTTGCTTAAGGCCATATGCATTGCTCATGCATTTTCCACATGGTATCCCAATGTTTGGTGCTATACTATCATTGTCCTGTCTTTCCTTTGGCACCAGCTAATGCCACATCTTGCACTTGGCATCCTTGGTGCCCTTATGGTACTAGCTTCACGCTTGATCACATATTGACTATTTTTGGTGCCCAATCCCAGGCTCCAGGCATTTATTGGGAATTTTCCATTTAGTTACAAACCAGTGTCTGTTGTCCAGTCATAGAGCTGGAACTGTAATCCCATAATGTGAAGGTATCAAGTGTGTGTTATCATTGTACCAGTTTTTTTTTCCTGATTCAGCTTAATAACTACAAATCAATTTAGGATTTTTTATAGTGCTACTGACTGTTTACTGCCATTGGCTATTTCAAGTCTCCGCAATTTTTAAAAATGTTTTATATCGTACGTTAATCCTTCGTGGCATTGATTTAACAAGGTGCTGGAAGCATTCTTTAGAAATGTTGGCCCATATTGATAGGATAGCATCTTGCAGTTGATGGAGATTTGTGGGATGCACATCCAGGGCACGACGCTCCCGTTCCACCACACCCCAAAGATGTTCTATTGGGTTGAGATATGGTGACTATGGGGGCCATTTAAGTACTAAGTGAACTCATTGTCATGTTCAAGAAACCAATTTGAAATGATTCGAGCTTTGTGACACTTTGTGCATTATCCTGCTGGAAGTAGCCATCAGAGAATGGGTACATGGTGGTCATGAAAGGATGGACATGGTCAGAACAATGCTCAGGTAGGCTGTGGCATTTAAACGATGCCCAATTGGTACTAAGGGGCCTAAAGTGTGCCAAGAAAACATTCCCCACACCATTACACCACCACCACCAGCTTGCCCAGTGGTAACAAGGCATGACGGATCCATGTTCTTATTCTGTTTACGCCAAATTATGACTCTACCATCTAAATGTCTCAAGAGAAATCGAGACTCATCAGACCAGGCAACATTTTTACAGTCTTCAACTGTCCAATTTTGGTGAGCTCGTGCAAATTGTAGCCTCATTTTCCTATTTTTAGTGGAAATGAGTGGTACCCGGTGGGGTCTTCTGCTGGTGTAGCCCATCCGCCTCAACGTTGTTCGTGTTGTGGCTTCACAAATGCTTTGCTGCATACCCTCGGTTGTAACGAGTGGTTATTTGAGTCAAAGTTGATCTTCTATCAGCTGGAATCAGTCGGCCCATTCTCCTCTGACCTCTAGCATCAACAAGGCATTTTCGCCCACAGGACTGCCACATACTGGATGCTTTTCCTTTTTCAGACCATTCTTTGTAAACCCTAGAAATGGTTGTGCATGAAAATCCCAGTAACTGAGCAGATTGTGAAATACTCAGACCAGCCCGTCCGGTACCAACAACCATGCCACGCTCAAAGTTGCTTAGATCACCTTTCGTTCCCATTCTGACATTCAGTTTGGAGTTCAGGAGATTGTCTAGACTAGAATGCATTGAAGCAGCTTCCGTGTGATTGGTTGATTAGATAATTGCATTAACGAGAAATCTTACAGGTGTTCCTAATAATCCTTTAGGTGAGTGTACATCCATGTCTGTCCAGACTTGTGTAATACATGTAGCGAAGACTTTGAAGGTATTTAATAAAAGGTATTAAGTGTATGTTTTACCGAAACATGGATTCTTCACACACATCTTCAACCCGGCAGCACTGAAGATCTATACAATCACCACAGTTTCAAGGTGGGCAGTGGGCACCCAAGATTAGTGTCACCAATTCAGTATCTGACCAAATGTGAAATATGGTCACAATCTGAGTTATGATGAGTTATGGTGTTGAATACTGGCCAGTAAAGCATTTTTGCAGAACATTATGATGTCACAGTAAAGCTGACCTTTTTGGTATTAAATGTCATCACTTCCTCATTTTTATCTTACCAGACATTTGTGCGGAATTGTGTCACAATTAGTGTATGAACTGTTGAGTTATGGCCAAAGGGCTGAGGTATAATTAAGTTCAGTTAAGATCATTCTGTTAGTTAGTTAGATAGTTAGATCATTCTAATAATTCTGTCAGCAATGTCTGCTCTAAGAACTGCCGGGAAGGTAAAAAGAAATCACTCTAAAACGAATGTAGTGCTTTGGAAACTGGCTGACGGTGAATAAATGTGACTTAGAGTTAATGGGCTTAAACATGCAAAACCCTTTGGTCCTTTACCAATGCGGTTCACCTCCATGCTCATGTGCATGCTCTCCTCGCCAGAGAGCAGTGTGTGTTCTTTCGCCTTAACACTAAAAAGTGACCACATATAGAAAGCACACTCACACCGCAGCATATAGAAAGAAGGTTCAACTTCAAGTGCATTTCTTACATGTTTTATATATGACCCATAGCTTCGTGGTGTTAATATTTCATTGGCCTTCCTTTAACTTGTCTTTTTTATGTTTCACTCACTCGCATGCTTTATGCCAATTGTTATGTAAGTCATCTCAATTTACACTTTGGGGAATTCGTCTTGTTTCTTCCTTTTTTAATATGTTTATTATATGTACCAAATACACCTATGCAAATTCCATGCAAGTAAAAACTTATTTTGGTAATAAATATTAGTCTGGTTCTGAAATAAAGGAAGATGGGATATTTCTGTAGATTTGTTAAGTGTCTCCTTTCCTTTCTTCTCTCTGGGAATAGGGCTGTTATTGACTTGTCTCATTACATTAGTATAATGTTCTCTACTTCCTATTAATCTATATACATCAGCCTTAATTTCTCTGTCTTCTGGGCTTATACTAGTCATGTTCTGTATGTATGTTTCTGTTCTTCTAGTGAAATACCACTACTGGGCATGTCTGTCTGTCTGGAGCTGAAATGTGTGTCACAGTGTGGAGTAGTCGTTTGTTGGTGGGGGGCACCTCCCTACCCAGCGCGCCCCAGTGATGTGATGTGTTGCTGGTGTATGTGGTCATTGGGGGCACATGCTGTCAGTCTGACTCCGCTCTCTCCTCATGACACATCGTGTCGACTGCCTGGGATGCATTGTGCACAACTGCTGACCTGCCAGCATGCATGTATATCAGCCTAATATGCCTGTCTGTCTGTATGTGTGTGCCTGTGTGGTGCTTGTGGTTGTTCTAAAAAAAAAAAAACATTTTGGCTTTGCGTAAAAGTATTGTAGCATGCATATGGGTTTGTAGCATGGATGGTTTGCAGCGTGGTTTTATCTTGATTTGACCACAGTGGGCTGCTGCTCTGTTTCAGAAAGAGAGCTGTCACGCTAGCTGGCAGCATGTAACACCAACTAATATGGCCGTCTCATGCGACTTAGTCAAACTGATAATGCTGAAAATCAATTGTCCCAGAGGAGAGAAACCAGTTAGATTACCAGTAATTAGTCTAGTCTCCCAGAGCCGTGCCTCTGTTACCACGGCAACAGAGAAGGGTCAATTAGGATGGAATTCTAACAGGAAGCGCTCCTCGCATATCTCTACTTTTTCCCTTCTAGTATATCTTATTTCATCTGATCTACTGCTCCTCTGCTCTCACGCTCCCAAGTTATTAAGTTAAAAATGAATTAAGCTGGTTTGTGTCATACGCTAATATGTATATTATAAATACATGTATATTATATGTCTTAATATGTATTATCTACATTATATACTTATTGCTTTAATTGTTTCTCTAACCCGCCTCCTTCAACTGCTTACGGAACATATCATCTACTGTGATATATTTTTTATTTATCTATCTTGCTCTTCTCTTGTGAGGTCATTGCTTGCACGATGTCAAGTCTGACAGGAGATCTGCACTGATCCTGGGTGATGATGATAACATTTCACTGGAATTGTACCTCGTACGATTTCATGTGACAAATAAAATTGATTGATTCATCCTGACCTTTCTGTCACATGCCTCTTATTGCATCTGGACAGAGCATGGTAGGACAGGAGTGGAGCTGGAGACAGAATCAAGCTTATAATTGGGCCAGACATCACCAGTATTGCCGTGTCATTTTAAGAGAGCTAGATCGTAAAGAGGGGAAAACCGAGAAGAAAATGAGGGCGGAAGGGTGAGAAGAGGATGAGAGATTCGGTAGATTGTTCTCATCCCCCAGACGAGATCGCACTGAGGCTTCACTGCAGATAACTTGTCCTCCTATAAACACTATGTCCTGTCTGGGAGTTTGTGTGTCTAATCACAGGTTTAGCAGGCAGTTGTCCAATTGCATCGCTATGTGTAATTTTATATGTCAGGTTGTCTCATATTACTTAGCATTAATTGGCTAATGTTTGAGTGTACATGAAATTGTGAATATCTTTGTGCTATATTCATAAATGTGCACGCTATCAACTTTTCAGGTCCCTGTAGACACTCATGTAAGTTTAACAGTTCTTAAGAAAGTTATAGTTTCTCAACATTCCAGGCCAGGAAATTACAAATGCTGTGCTGTTGTTCATATGTTTTTGTCCATAGAGTTGCATATGAAGCTGCTTTACAAATCAACAGAGGCAACATCTCCTTATCTGCCAATACACTTATTCTCTTACAGAAGTTGGGCTTTTGAAAATCATATCACAGTCTTGATTGTATAAATTAAACTGAAAAAAAGAGACTCTCCCACCAAGAAGAATTAAGAAAGGAGCTTTTGTCCTTCGACATTACAATGGAACTATTAAAGTAGCACTTTGCTGAATAATTATCAGGATTTATAGTTGAGGTGGTCCACCTCACCAAGAATAAAGACCACCTCCGCTAATACATACACATACGCATAATACATCAAATTAAATATAACAATTTTTTATGAAATAAAACTCTGAGCCAATTTTGCACAACAAATGCTGTATTTTGAGTGTTGGTGTGGTCACTGTTTAGGCCAGGTCTCAAAATAAGATGGATGATGATTCCCCCCCCTTTGCTAAACAATTTCCCAGGGGAAACCCTCATTATACTGTAGCTTAATTAGCACTGATACATGGCACTATATGACATTTCGCATCTGTGTCAGCTCGTGGGTCTACTGCTTCCTGACCTATTGATATCATATATCATATACTCTATACTGTATGTGTCAAACCAAGTTGTGAAAATGTCACCTCTTAGATTGTGTTTGTGCAAGATCTGACAATGTGGGACAGGATGTCATGCTAGCTGTGTCTCCTTCTCTCACACCATACATTTTGAGTCTCTGAACAACTCCGCACGCAGCTTTTCTGAGAAGCCACGCTGTGCAGTTCTTCAGGGCGTCTTCATCATGTGGCGCAACCTAAATGTGTGTTCATATCACTTCACGTATTTCATCAGCATTGTGGCACTTATTCTCTTCCTCCCATCAAACCTCTCCTCACCATGTCTCCCCCTCTATTCTTCCCTCTACTAGCTCCCTCCTATATTTCACTTCTTACTTTCTGCCTGCCTTTGCTCTGCTCCCTCTCTGCCTTTTTTTCTTCTTCTTTGCCTTTTCTATATCTACATAGATTCCCTAATTGCCTACACTTCCTTTCAACTCCCTCATTCGCTCTCAAAATCAACTGGATTACATTCACCCAGCTCCTCAGTTCTCACTCCTTGTCATGTTGAGTGAATGCTTCTAGTGTCACCGGTGTGTGTGTATATACATGCAGACAGGAGAATAGAGAAAGGGATTAGAGGAGATGAATAGCTCTTTGACATTTGTTATGACTGAGCTGCAGACGACTCAGCCGTGTTTGCCCGATAACAGTAGGACCGTGCACTGCCAGGCCTTGCTGTGTGTCTGTCCCCATCTTCTCAATGACTCATTCAGAAAGGACAGAAATAAAAGCAGAGCAAGCACATGAAAAAAACAAATCTGAGCCTGTCACTAACGTCTCTTGCTGAATTCCCCCACTGTTTGAACTCTGCGTGAGGCTGTGCAATGATCTCACTAGTGTGTGTGCTGGGTGTAAGCGCAGGAAATTTGTTTTTTTCAATATGTAACCTCGTAATGTCACACTGCCAGTTGTTGAATTGTATTAGAAGACAAAAAGTCTGTTTAGTCTAGGTAGGAAAAGTGGCTAGAGAGAAAGTATTTGTCTGTCTTTAATGCCAGTGTTTGGGAGAGGTCACATCAGAGGAGAGAGAGAGAGAGAGAGAAAGAAAGAAAGAAAGAAAGAAAGAAAGAAAGAAAGAAAGAAAGAGAGGTCCCCGGGGCTCCATGTATTGTGCCAATGTACGTTTACAATAGGCTCTTTGGAGAGGCTTCACAGCCAGTGAACTGCTCCATTCAGACTTAGCTGACTGGGCCTTGCCTCACTAGAGCTTAACTTTTATCCCCTCTTTCTCTAAAGCTCTCCATCCAGTTTCACCACCCTGCCCCGTACCTTAATAGACACCACGTCAATTCGTACATCCAGACTCTTTTCAGGGCCCCCAGGGAAGGGGTAAGGAAGGGGGGGGGGACTACTTCACATACTGGACTAAGAATAGTTCAGACTCTCTGCGAGTGAATTGCAGTGTTGTGTCTCTCCCTCACTCTGCATTCCAGAGTAGGAGGCCTGAATATGCTACTGCCATTACCGTCCGACCCCCATGCCCTGCTGCCCTTGCCCTGTTGTATCTGCACACACACACACAAACACACACACACAAACACACACACACACACACACACACACACACACACACACACACACACACACACACACACACACACACACACACACACACACACACACACACACACACATACATACTCATACACACTGTGTGGCAGTCATACGTGATGTGGACTTTCCCTCATTAACTGTCTTCACTGGCTGGACAGGATGAGACAAGCAAGGATGTAAAGAGAAAGTGTAGTGTCCACCATTTGTTCAAGCCGTCCTCAAAGTCTATACATTTTAAAACCGAACCGTGTTTTTTGTTACATGGTGGAATCCTCTTAGGATCTTTTTGTCCCTTTTTCCTCTGTCTGTCTAACTGATCCCTGCTGGCTTTGATCATCCCGGCTGACCCGCCATTAATCCCATCTGATCGTGTATGTCCTCTTGGCCCTGGTGTCAGAAAACAAATCTGAAAGAGACAGAAACAAGCAGCCATTAAAAATATTTCATCAGCAGCAACCATTTCAGTTACCCACATCCATCCACACACACATGCATGCACACACATTATTATGTCTGCAGAGCCTGGGCCCCTGTTAGAAATAAAACAAATAGTTTTCACTTACAGATAGTAATGTGTCTCTTGAGTATCAGCGCACAAGAAGAAATAGCTGGCATAACTGGCCATGGCAGAAGATAACTGGATGAAAAAATGCCTATACAAATATAACTGTTATCAATATGCTCAGTTGGTGAAACGCTTGATTCAAATATGTATTCTTCAGTTGTGACTTCCTGGCACATTATCTTTTTGACACTACTTATCTAAGGGCTGGACAATACACTGAATTTATTACATTTCTGATGTTAGGGATCTGTACTCGAATCGCAGTTTTCAATAAATGTGTGTAAAATTACTGACAATGGCTACAAAAACCAATGACATCTAACCAGTATAAAAATAATGCACTTTTGCATTTATTGTTATCCAAGTAAATCAGGTTGAATTTCAGGTTCAGCCCTAACTTATACCTTTCTGAGTTATTAGGGCTCTTGAAGGTGTATCACAGTTTTTTTTCTGCCGAGTTGCAGGAGTGAAGATAGATTTGACTTAAAGATGCCAGTTCCACTTATTGCTATTCCATCTGACAGACAAAGAACGCGTTCACTCTCTGACATGTGTCCCACAGGAACCATAGCCCCGAGCCAAAAACACTCAAGAAGTGAAGGGAGTTAAGGTGAAGGTAAAGAAAGAATACTCAGTTCCATGATTGTCTGTCATGCTTGTGGATGCTCATGTTAGCGGCAGGAGTCTGTGGGATTTCTGTTTTGGATTTGAAGCCTTTCTACAGGTCTGCGCTAGCTCACTGTATGTGTATGTCTGCCTTTGTATCTTTCTGTGTGCGTACATCAATTGTGAGTGCCTCACATGGCAGCCAAGGAGCTTATATAGGATCTGCAAAAGAAATAAGTGGAGGAAAAAAGCACCAGGCATAGAGATAGACAGAGGAATGGTTTTGAGTCTGGGGGGGGGGGGTGAAGAAGGCAGGATAATAGATATGAAAACACATGAGGAAAAGTCTTCAGAACAGCTGCGTCCTCGGCCTAAACTGGGACCTCAGGGAGAGGGAGCTGTGCTGAGTGGGCGTCTGGTAGATAGTTAGCGCTGGTGTGGAGGTTATACAGGGGTTACATGTAGGCTTTGTGTAGGTGTCATATGTAGGCGTCACGACTGAATGATTTATTGCAAACTGGGCATTCTAGTGGGCTTTTTTTTCACTGTGAGGGTGTATATTGGGGATTGGCATAAAGTCTTATGATTTATTTTTCACTCTGGCTGGAATGATGAGACTCTTATAACCATAGTAGCTTCATCATCCATTATGCTGGTATGTGTTTCTGGCATGTATGCATAAAAGTAAATATTGGCTTGGGCCTTATTTTTAGGATGAATATGGCAAGTTCAGAGTGAGGACACATGTATCAAGCTAACAGAGCTACAGGAAACAGAAATCATTAGGGATAATTGCCTGAGGAGTATTTACGGTTTCCGAGCAGACATGCAGTGCAAGTAGAGGATAGTTTGGAGTATTTTAGAGTTTGACTTGGCCAGCATGAAGGTCTTATTGATTGGAGAGTGAGACTAGCTTACCTGGACAGGAAACAGGAGAGGCCTAACAGCTGTGCAAGTGGCCTAGATAAGATCACAGAGAAACAACAGACATGGCAGATAGACATGACTGTGCTGAAAGAGAAATCATGACTACTGGTGGTATTTATTATGTTGCTGCAGTACTCTTTCCAATAATATCAGGTTTTGATGAGATACTGGCAAAAACCTCCTCCCTCTGCAGTGAAGGGTCCTTTTCTGTTTGTAATTAATTGGTCTCTCTCTTGGACGGAAAATCACGATTTAAGGAAAACCTCTTTTGCTCTGCGTGCTGCTATTACCTCAAACCTTCCCTGTTGTATGAGCTGTGTTTCTCATTTTAACCGTAAATAACAACATAACAGCACTGAATCCGATTTTAAAAGTAAACCCTTGCTTCCGTACAAACCAAAAGAAGCTTTACCTCATAAAGGATGGGTATTATCGCAAATATTTATAGCAGTGAGCATATGAAGCTGGTGACCTCAGTCGTCTATGCATGACTGCTGAGGCCTGAGACGGGATATGAGGGGGGGTGGTAAGGGGGGCCACGTGGGAGAGTGAATTAATGAGGCACCAGCTCTGTGACAGTACAGTAGCTGTGTGTTTCTGCTGCTTTTTGCTGCTGAATGGATGCTAAATAATACCAGTCTACTGCTTTTCACCTCTCACAGGCCAGATTCTTCATGAATGTGTAAGTCAGTGAGTGAAAACGAAAAAGGGTAGGTAGACAGGTACAAGTTGTAGTTTTATTGTTCTTACCACCTAGGGCTGGGCAAGATATAGATATTACATCGATATCGATATATGAGGCTAGATATTGTCTTACATTTTGGGTATCATAATATCGTGATATGACACAAGAGTTGTCTTTTCCTTGTTTTAAAGGCTGCATTACAGTAAAGTGATGTTATTTTCTGAACTTCCCAGACTGTTCTAGCTGCTCTATGATTTGCCTTTACCCACTTATCATTATATCCACGTTACTGATAAATATTTTTCAAAAATCTCATTGTGTGAATATTTTGCGATTCACCAATTGTCAACCACAATATCGCCACAGTATTGATATTGAGGTACTTGGTCGAAAATATCATGATTTTTGATTTTCTCCATATCACCCAGCCCTATTACCACCATTAAGTCCAAGCTACGGAGTTTCACAGAGTAGATCAAGGAACAGAAGCATACTTGCAACATCACAATGTAGAAGCCAAGCTTGTTTCCCAGAGCTTTCCCCACATTGTTTAATATTGGATGTTAACCACCTCCACCAATATCATAAAAACTAATCTACTTTTATTTATTTTATAACAAAATTGTACATTTCATTAAAAGGAGCAAATAGCACGCTTTTAATGATGAGTGTGACTACTAATCCACTAATTACATTCACCACGAGACAAGATGTATCAACATCTGGGTGGCTTACCACCTGTGAAACGGTTCCTGAAACAAATCCCCTGATGTGGAATGTAATCCCGTCTCTGACATGTACAGTATCCTACTTATATTTAACGAGTCCATAAATTATGCAATAAACAAACAATACATCTTTATTTATTAACATTTTTAAAGGTAAGGTAAACTTGTATTAATCCCTTTAGGGAAACCCATGTGTCATAAGTCACCTGAATCAAAGTAGTGTCTGCTTCCAGTTACTCTCCCCATGATTACTTTTACCATTTAAAGCTGCTCCTCTGTCAGGCTCTATGTCAGCTAATATGCTGCCTGATTGTCTGTTATAACTATATGCACAGATATACTTTTCCCCTGAACCATGGTGTGTGTGTGTGTGTGTGTGTGTGTGTGTGTGTGTGTGTGTGTGTGTGTGTGTGTGTATTTGTGTTTATCTCCACTAAATTGTTGGAAAAAGTACAAATACTGTAAAAAAATAAATAATAAAAAAGAGTTATTTGGGGGCTACAGTAGGTAAGATGGATGGACAGGAGAAAAGGTGTGGTTGATTGTTGCGGGTGGCTGGGTGAATTTTAAGAGGGAGGTGAGTCTTAGGATAATGAATGGAAATTTTGAACAATGCCCCCCCTTCCCGGCAGTTGCTACTCACTAACTTCCCATCTCCCATATTCTCCACCCCATCTCCCCTTTCTTGCTCCCTCCCCCAACATCCCTCCAGCCTCAGGACTCTAGTTCTCATTTAAAGACATTTTAACAGCTTCCTTTTCTAAACAAGCCAGCTGCCAGAGGACCAGATAGTATCTCAGCACAGAGCGCCTCCTGGAGGTCATTCATTAAAGACGTGGCAGTGAGGACAACTGCTACACTGAGGTGTTGACACCAGCACCCTCTCATCCTCCACACAGCCTGCTGTGCCCATTTCTCAGCACTAGATGGCATTGGCAGTGTGCTGTGGTTCTAAACTCTGTTTTTCCTGTTAACTCCTCCAGGGAAAGAGCTCAACCTGGAGCAAGATATTACACAGTCTTCAGGTTTACAGCATGATATTGTTACAGTCAGGTTGTACAAATAAGTCATGATTTGGATTCATATTTGCAATTGCATTCTCGCATGCAAATATATCGGCAGTGTTTGCGTTAGGAGGGCGATCCATTGCATCAAACCAAGTGCTTCTAATTTCCTCCATTAGGTCGCTTCAACAAATAAACAAGATAACTGTGCATCATGTGACAGGCAGCCACCTGCAAAGGGGGCAGAAAGAAAAACAAATCGAACATGTGAAAGAGAGACAGAAGAGTGATACAGTGAAAGCGAAAGCTCTCAAGGAACAACAAAATCAAGAGCAAAATGAGTCAGAATCAAGAAAACCCCTCCAGTTCAGACTAATGTCGTGCTTGAATGGAAAAAGTCTTACATCTGCTCTGTGGAACGTTTTCAGATACAAAAAATGACAGTCAATAGCACACACTTTCCAACACTATTTTGCCACAGCTGCAGCACAGCAGGCTAACGCCATAAATGTATACAACCACCTGAAATAACATCATGAAATACAATATGATGAAACTCTCAAGGCCATGAAAATGACCAAAAAATGTCTCACCACAAAAACATCTGACAATGTACAGGTGCTGTCTAGTACAGAGGGATTTTAATAAAATGTTTTCTCTAATCAATTCTTAGATAGCCTACTTTGATTGTCGTTTTATTTTGAATTATGCATCTTCTAGAGTACCTGGTGCTCAGTTTAGATATTTGTCTGTCTTCCTGTTTGTGCAAGAGACAGTGTGCTGTGGTGTTGCATCCGCAGGTTGAGGTTTTACTGAGAATGGCACATCAGGATGAGTTTGAGACAATATTAACTTGTCTACTAGTCAACTACTGTAGCAACACCGGAACGTTGGAAACAATAGTCATTGCAAATGCATTGAGACATGTTGAGCTTCAATCTCAAGTCTTCTGAGCAATTGCAGAAGCACACAAAGAATATTTAGTACATTATTTGCAGTGGAGTTTTTAAGAAAATGACTCCAGCTTAACATAATCTGAAAGTTTGCAGTCTCCAGATTTCTCCATTTCTGCAGCCTGTCAGAGAGAAACCCTATGTCTGAGGCCAAACTGTAGTTTGCTGAGAACCCAGCACCCATGAGTGACAGCAGCCTTCCTGTTGTGGTCACCATGGAAACAGGAGAGTGTTTTCCCAAGTAAACTCACTGAGGCTCTGCACCACATCAAACACCGCTGCCGTGAGTCAGCCTCCAGCGCTACAGGGAACCTAACTATAGCAGAGCTAACTGCTTACAAGGCAGTGTGCAGGAGTTTTAATGGACTGTGGTTGCCCAACTTGGCCTAGTTGGCTGAAGTATTTGAAGTCAGTAAAACTGCTTATGTTTGTCTCTTGTCTAAATAGTTAACCTACATGCATATGCAGCATGCACACACACGCATCAAACTCCTGCAAATCTAGTGTACGTAACCGCCAGTCAGTGTCAGTGTTGTTGAGCAGAGTAACAGAAGGATTATAGAGACGGAGGCTGTACAGCTGGAAAACATTAACTCCACAAATGATTGCAGCACACTGCCCTGTACACCCCAATGATGTCATCCTTTACAGAGGTTCAGACTTACACACAGCTTAACCCCGGTCACACAAGGAAGCACCGGCAAGCACAAGGAGGACATGTACTCTCTACTCTAGGTCCAAACAATAGCAAAGGTGCACACAATTGAATACTAACGCTTTATTGTACTGTACTGGTCCATTTGATTCTTAATAATATCGTAGAAATTACATGATACCTAACACTTATTTTCCTAGTTTCCTATTATAGAATTTGTGAAGATCGAGAACATATTTTAGGGGAGGGGCAATTTGCTGTCTGATAGACTAGCTGAAGACAGGAAAGGGAGGAGAGAGGGGGGACGACATGCAGCAAATTACTTTAACCCGGGACACTGGGGTTAGGACTAATCCGTAGTATATGTGGCGCACTCTCAACCAGGTGAGCTACCATGGCGCCCCACTGAGAACGTACTTATCTTGCACAATTAAATATACAAATATGGATAATAATATACTTTTAATCATTAATCTATAGCATATTTATTCATGGTACCAAATGGATATTTGTATGTTTTTTTCCCCTTGTGTTGTCTTGCCATAGACCATGAACTTGTTGTCCTTCCGGGTCAAAATTAAAAATGAATCCCCCCCCAGACGTTTTTGTCGCTTTTTGTTACGTTTTCAATGCTTTTTTTAAAATTTATGGTCAATTAACCTAATTTATATGACATTATACCGAAATTTTTTGTTTAAAAAAGTAGAAATTATGAATTATTTTGACTAATAATTAAGGTCAGAGGATGTTAAGTGGGTCACAGACTAGCTTATGTCAAAGTTTAGTCGGGATACTGTTTTGAAACCATTTTAAACCTTTTTTTTTCAAATGCTATAAAATTGAATAAAACACCCAAAGTTAAATGAAAGTAATGATTCATTTTACCTGCAAAGTGCATCCATGCATTGATGTTATTTCTGGGCAATTGGGTTTATTTCTGATATTCAAAAAAAACCTTGAAAACGGGTCAAATTTGACCCGAAGACAACACAAGGGTTAAACAAAATAACATTAATGCCACATCAGCATCAATTCAAATCTCAAATGTAAGTGATCTTGTCATCCTCTCTTGTAAATGTTTGCATGTTGTCAGATAATGGAAACATTCAATGATTAGTTAAACCCTAACGAACATTTGGATGGAAACCTACTCACAGCAGCCAGCGTGGTCATTTAATCTGTGTGAAGGCAGGCGGAGTGAATGAGAGCACAACACCAAGCTAGCTGTGTAACATGGGGACTGTGCTGACGACTACAGGGCATGTTTGTGTGGGCATATTTGCATGGCGGAACCATTGTGAAAGCCTGGCATACAAACAAAGCTTATCTCTGTGGTTTCTGTGTTTTTACTGCTGCTATCAGGCATGTTGCATTGAAGAGCATTTAGTGAGCTGTAATGATTTTGGAAGCGTTAGGGACGGTGGTGGGTGCGTTAATGTTTCTCCACTTGGAACATTGCACTGGACATATACACTGTCATCGCCTACTGAGTGGACACATTAATATGTGTACACTGTGTGGGGGAGAAGTAGCAATTTGGTATGTGTGCATGCTTTTGTGCGTCTTTCTGTTTGTTTGTGCGTGTTACGCTGTTTATATTTAGCCATGTAAAGCATTATAATAATGAGCATTTATGTGGGCGGGAGGGTGGGGTTTTCTGTCACATTGGCATGGACACTAATGACCTTAATCATGACCTAACAACATCACCATGGTTACCTCCTACTCTCTGCAGGGAGCTAAGAGTGTGCAAATGTCATTGTCTATACATTATGTGTCACTTGATTACAGATCTACCGAGAGTTTAAAAACATTGCATGCAGTCGGGCTAAATTATAGTATAGGTAGAATATATAAAACATTCCCTCAAATGACCCTAGCCATTATATTTTAGTGATGCTTTGGGATGCATCTGCGTTATATTATTATCTGTTTGACTGATTTGTGTCAATGTATACTTATGTGTTCATAACTCACCTCTCATCATGTGTATACTGTAAAGGCTTGTTGCTCTCATGTAAAAAACATCAATCTCCAAAAACCTATCATAAGCTAAGAAGAAAAAAACTCTGTTTTTCAGCTGATCCAATGGATTTTTAAATTGTTTATTTATCTTAAGAATTAGGACAATTGTCTTAATCCTTTCAATTTTCCAGAAACATGTTTTTTATCGGACAGTGACACTGTTTGTCTTATGTCATATTGCACCATTAAAAAAGACAAGTGTAGACATGCATTAAGATGTAGTTTCTCTAATAGTTTCTGGATGCTGGTTGCATTAAAACTTAGTTTTGAAGACAACTTCTCTCTATTAGTCAATACATTATTTTATTTTAATTTTAGTTATTTTTACTTCCTCTAATGTGTATCTTAGTGGTGATTTTCACAACCATTGAAGAATTAAGGCTTCTAAAAGATGTATGCTTTGGGCAGTGTTGGATTGATTGACTGTTGTTTCAGCCAGTCACATTCAGTTTGTTGTGCTTGATGATACCGTCTTGCTCCACCCACATTAACCAAATTACATTAAAGTCCAGTGACTGACACAGATGGCAAAGAACAGTCAACAAAAAACCCAGGCTTCAAAGCATCCCTTCAGAAACCTTTGGGTGACAGAGGTGAAAAATTATAGAAATCTATGTTCTAGACAACCTCTGGTTCCACATGTACGACTGGAAAGGAAGAAAAAGGGGATCCTTTTTCTTTCTTGCCAGTCATACATGAGAAGAATTTGAAATAGCTGCAAAACATATGAAAACCATTTTGTTCTCAGAATGCACATTTCTTCATGTATTTCCATTCAGCCACACACAGTGAAAATGGAACACGAAGAATAAAGCAAGACCAGATGTTACGGTGACCTGAGAACAATTAGAGTGGTTAAAGTGATTGTCGCTGGTACTCGGGGACATCAGAACTAATGTAACGGAATTTTATGCTGTATAGACTCAGCAAAAGCCCAGTCAGTGTCCTGTTGCCTGTCTGTGTGCTGAACCAAAGTCAGTGGAATTTTACATGTTAGCTCTACAGTCCTAAAACTCCAGATGCACGCTTCATCTGTAAAACTGCTCACTTCCCACTTTCAATCCACTTCCTTTTCAATAGCCTCTCTCACCACTCAACAACAACAATCTCCCTGGAGCTGCACACACAATCTGCCAACCTCCACGACGGAACAATTAACCGTAGCAAACACATGCAAATTCATTAACACGCACATTTCCATACTCTTTCTTTTATAAAGCAACAGTTTATTTAACCAAATCAGAGTGTGGGACAGCATGTCTGCGCTTTACGTGTTGTCTTCAGTGCACAAACTGCAAATGTACAAACACAGCCTGCAGAACTGCGACTTGAAAGGACTGGTGTGATTGGGAGAAAAATGGTGAAGGAGAGTGCTGCAGAATGAAAATCAGAAAAATTATATGAGTGTGTGTGTGTGTGTGTGTGTGTGTGTGTGTGTGCATGTAGCAGCTGGTTCGGGTCAGCTGACAGCTATTGCAGACTGTGATTTGTTGCATGAGCTGGGCTGGGCTGAACCGTGCACAGCTGCAGTGTGTGTGTGTGTGTGTGTGTGTGTGTGTGTGAGAGAGAGAGAGAGAGAGAGAGAGAGAGAGAGAGAGAGAGAGAGAGATAGCCATGTAAGGCTGCCAGTGTGTAAGCTCAGCAACATTAGGAGCTGGAGACTGGAGTAGAGCAGTGCTGGAAAGAAACAGAAAGCTTGCAAAGCAGGACTGGTTAAAGTGAAGCAAGGCAGGGGAGGGCAAAGTAGGATGGAGTCTCAGTTATCCTACTGGGCTTGAACAGAGCACAGCACCACTGGCTGGACCAGGGGCTGACTGGACTGAACTGGACTGTCATCAGGGTAGACACTTGAGTTCAGGTTGACTGGGATAAACAAGGTGAAGACCTACACTGCTGGACGAGATCAGGCTGGACTAGGAGTCAACAGCAGTGGATTATGGGTTGTTCGGCCAGTGTAGTCCTGCTCCTGCGCTCAGTGGGCGGCGCTGACTGCGGTCACATGTGTTCGCGACAGGACCAGATGTCATTGGATGCTGCCAGTCCAACCCTGGAGGGGTACACCACTACCACCTCACCTCTGACCATCATTGTAATGGTAACCAGCACTACTGCACCTCCAACACCCCATTAACTCTACCTTTCTACCTAATACATGTGTGGGCAGGTAGAGGGGACTACAGCATGTGGGTGTGGAGTAATTGTGTGAACAATGGCATCATATTTGGATGTGCATGAGTGTAGGCATGGGCCGGTATATGATTCTGACAGTATGATTAAAACATTTATTTTATTAACACACTGCACACTGGCAGGGAGACGGATTACTAAACTGCAGTTTCGTTCCTTGACCACTCATAAAAAACAGCTCATACCTTGAAAACGGTAACCGGCCCATGCCTACATGTATATATTTTTTTGCATTTTGTTTGCAATGATGGATGGATGTCCTGAGTCTGAAGGCAAAAGCAATTTCTACTATGTGTATGAACTTTATTTTCTTAATTTTGGCATTCTGTTTTGTTTTCTGTGCATCTACTGCCTTTTACTTTACTTCTCTGTTGCTGAGGTTGATGCATGATCAATGATTGGGGCCTGGTTGTTTCCCTTCACAGCTGAGAGGCAGAAGGACGGAAATGGAGGGAGGAGAATAGGGAGGTGGGGGGGGGGGTCAGACATGAGAAATCTAGTTTCTGTGGGAAAAATCAGTTTGCTCTGAATATGGCCAACAGAGAAGATGATAAAAATAGCCATTCAAACAGAACCATGAATAAAATGGTGGATGAGAGTTGTTTGACTGAGTGAGTGAGTGAGTAAAGGAATGAATGACTGGATTAAGGAATCAATGAATGAATGACTTAAAAGTACATGTGTGTTTCTTCTTACTGACTTTTCTTTTCAATACAGTCGGTACATCTGTTAGGTATCTGTATCCACTAGTGTTGGCCAGATTTTTTATTTCCAGAAAGACCCTGGTTTCTGTAAGCCCAGTGGAAAAAATGTAAGAGTTTTGGCAGGGTGGGATCTTTACACTCGACCCTTCTGTTTCCCCTTTTTTTCTTTACCTCCATAAACCTTCTGGTGCCTGTTTTTCTGCTCTCTGTGGCAAACTAGATTCATAAACGTTTACACTGCAAAGTTATGTTTGCCTCCTTATTCTTGTACTGTGAGTATAATAGTATGTGCTGATGTTTTCAGGCCAGGCCGCACTAGAAACTAAAACTAGTGCACTAACTCTGCCTGTTGTTTTTCTAGCATGAGCTATTTCCATAGAGTCAGAGTAAGAGATTAATCAGCGCTAAAACAATGCTGAAGTTTCTACATTTAAAAATAATACAGTCATGTTGGGAATAGTTTTCTACCTTAAATTAGTTGGTCACCTTTTTTAAAAACAAAAACAAAGATGGCACCGCTTTCAGTGACAGCCAGTTCCTACAGCACAGTTTCATGCTTTAAGACAGCGATCCAATGTGTGATTCACACAGGTGTCCAGGCCAGTTTTTGGTTATATAGTTTTTGGACATATAATTGCATTAGATGATCATGTAGGGCATTGGTTCCCAACCTTTTTTCCTTGGCGCCCCCCCTACTTATGTCTAAGAAAAGCTGAGCCCCCCCTCCGAAACCGAAGTTGAGTTAACTCTCGAGATAGAGCCTTACTTTCTTTTTTGATACAGAGGAGTTATCAGCACTTTTACGTTTCTCCGCTATGTTTCATTCATAAAATAGTGATGCCGTGGCGGCAGGAAAAACGAGGATGATAGCAGCTAGCAGCTGACCTGATGACAGCAAGGGCCACAGGTTAAGAGGTCCCGGAGGTTTGGCCTACTAAGTAGCCTGCCTACAGTTTTAAGTGAGAACAAAAATATATAGTTTTTATACCGACTTTTGTATACACTATATATTCTAGTGTATTATCATAATTTGTTTAACATGTGCAAATATATATTTTTTTTTACCTCAACCTTAAACCAGATAAAGCCTTGCGCACCCCCTCTGAGCTTTGCGGCCCCCTGAGGGGTCCCCGGACCCCAGGTTGGGAAACACTGATGTAGGGAGTCAGGTTGCTGGATATTAGAAGGATCAAGCGAAAAAGTACAACTATGTATCATCTGCATACAAATGAATACCATGTAAAAATGTATAATATTACCAAGTGGCAGCATGCAGACAGAGACTATTAAAGGCCCAAGTCAAATGCAGAGCTGTTATCTAAAAGAACTATTAATATCTCTTGGGTAGCTTACCTGGTAGAGCAGTCACCCATATATAGAGGTTTACTCCTGAAAGAAGCGGCCGCAGGTTCGACTTGGCCCTGCGGCCCTTTGCTGCATGTCATTCCCCCTCTCTCTCCCCTTTCATGTCTTCAGCTGTTCTATATAAATATATAAACGCCTAAAAAAAGTTTTAAACTGAGCAAGAATAGTACCACTGGTCTGTGTATTTTTCAGAACTTTCAGGATTAAAACTGTTAAAAAAAAAAAACGTCTGAAAGGAATTTGGCTGGGGGAAGGTCGAAAGAGACTGTAAACATGGTTTCCATCAAGGGCTCTCCCTTCAGACTTGACCCTCTATGTATTCCTCTGTCACCCTGTCACTGACACTAGGGTCAGGGAAAGAATGCAAAACCTCAAGTGTCTTTTTGGACGCTGCCAATCCTCTTTGGTGTTGTTGACCTGTTGATTGGCATTCAGTAATGTGTTACTGGTCCGTTAATTGGTCGCTGCGGAACAAGGGCTACTTATGGTCTGTGGAATGACTTTAACACAGCTGAATGGACAGACTGAAATAGATGTGTTAAGTAGACAGCAACCATAAAAATTGTGTGTATGTGTTTTGGAAGAATGCAACAAAGTTCAAAAAAAGGTTCCTTCACTTTTCACCACTAATCAACAGATCAAATTGGCCTTACCAAAGCAAAGAACAGTTTTATTTTCATCAGAGGAGTGACTTCTCTTAGATGTATGAATCCCCACTCCCATGGTGTCTCCCTCCAGACCTTGCATTGCTATAATGATGTAAAGCAGATGACTTCTGTCTGGTTTCTTCTATCTGCTGTCCCAGTTGTCCCACTCTCTCCCCCTTTCTGTCTCTCTCTCATACTCCCTATCAATCTTTCACACTCTTCTCTTCTTCCAAACTCGCCCTCTCTCGGTTTTCGTCACACTTTCCTCACATCTTTAACAGGATGATAAGCCCTTAAATCTGTGCTTGAGAATGACACAGATCAGCTTGTGCACATAACATGCGAAGAGTTGAACCCTGTGATTTCTCTCCTTCTTTGTCTTAATCATTTCCCATCTTTGATTTGTTCTCACCATTTCAAAACATCCCACCCTCCTCTCCCTCCTACTCATTCCCTTGTTCACAGTTATGCTGGACGAAAGCCATGCTATGAACCACAGTCTAGTACTCTATTTGTACCCTCAGCACAGCTGTAGTTTACCAACATCAACACCCGTTCTGTCTCACCCCTGCTAGGAGGGAGGAAGGGAGAAAAACAGAGGACCGGGGGCTGAAGGAGAAATGTTAAAAGGGATGTTTAATAGGGTGAGAACAAGGAATCAGGAAAAAGACAGAGAGAGAATCAAAGGAAAAAGAAATAAAGGAGTGTGCTGCTGTTTAATGAAATGAGGCAGTGAGAGAGGAGGAGATGAGAGGGAGGGATGGAGCCAGCTGCAGAACAGAGGATGGATGGAGGGAGGGAAAGAAAAGGAGGCAGGTTGAGCTGCAGACGTTAAATGGGTTTGTAGGAGTGCAGTTCTAAGAGCATAATTATGATTCACTTTCTCCGATGCAAAACATCAAAGAGTTATTAACGCTTATTAAATTAGGAAAACATACAGTAGATTAAGATTAATGCTTTACTTAGATATGTCTTGCCCTGGTAGAATTGCAGGTTGTTGTTTTACCCTTTCTTGAACATCACAGTTGCAGTCATGAGACATACTGGGATGTAGTGCCTTCGTCTGATTAATCTTAAAGCCTCATAAATAGCAAGATGCTAGCTCCAAGCGAAACAGATGACAAGCCTTTGCATTTCGCACATTTTGTATTTTTTGTAATTTCATTCTTGTGTGAAACCAGTTTTACACTTTAACCTCAAAATGTTCTTGCCACTTCACATCACTTGACCTCACTTGACTTGTGCTATACAGCCATTTGTTTGCTCAGGTTTTGAGATACATACCTAAGATTGCCGCCTCTCCCCAAATACAATTGAGATGTTATTCATGGTGCTCACAGCATTGCAAAATTACATCTATGTGTCTTTCCAGAAACTGTGTCCCATAAAAAATAAATTTCTATAGGAACTACTTTCTACCAAATAAATAGTCCCTACATGAAAACAGTTGACAGTGTGTTCTGTAGATTTCTCAAAGTGAAACAAGGACACTGTTTTTAGAAAGAGATATTGGTGTTGATTTTTTATTTTTTTTTTGGTGTGGAACTATTATTTTTGTGTGATTTCTGTGATTTTTCAATGCAAATTGAATTCCATTGCAATGGGGTGGAGGCATAACATTCGCACACCTCATTGCAAAATGTGCGCAAATAAATAAAAACCTATCTGTATGTCTTCACCACTAGAGGTACAGTTAGTGATACATTATATATGTTTTCTTTTGGAATATGGGTGAATTGACCCTTTAAAGTGGGATAATGCAGTACATTAATTTCTATGTGTCCTTTAATCCATTAGTGCTCCCAAAAAGCCTGATTGGCGGACCCTTATGTAATGTGTTAACAGCAGATATACCATTTTGTTGTATCATCAGGAGTTGTTTCCTCTTGTACAGAGTCCTGTTCTGCTATGAGGTTTAATCTGGTGGAAGTGAGTGTCTGTGAGTATACAGGCAAATATAGATATAAATGTTATTGTATTTTTATGTTGTGTTGTGTGTGCATTTATTTAAATGGAAAAATGCAGCAGTGAATACATCTCTGTTTTTATTTTGTATTCACTTTTTATACATCCATTGTCTTGCAGATGGACAGGAAATGCTAGCTTTAGAACAGGAAGTTGATAGTTTGCATGCTAGTTCATACAGTATGTACTGTATGTGTGCATGCGCAGGCTGATATTGCACTATTGATACATTCAGACAGAGGAAGATAAGATGCTGAGAGTTTGACTTTGAGTGTGTGTGTGTGTGTGTGTGTGTGTGTGTGTGTGTGTGTGTGTGTGTGTGTGTGTGTGTGTGTGTGTGTGTGTGTGTGTGTGTGTGTGTGTGTGTGTGTGTGTGTGTGTGTGTGTGTGTGTGTGAGTACATGATAGTGTTTAACTGCAGATAGGAGTTGTCTGTTTGTACAGAGTGTAAATAAAAAAGATGGTCTGTAACCAGATAAAGTCTTGCTGAATTGTAAAAGGCATTGGTATGATGTGTAGAAACTGTAATGTCTGGTTGGTTAGTTTCTAGTTTGCAGGGGATTTTCAGTGTGTGTGGTTTCAACTTGCATGTGTGTGCTAAAGTGTGTGTTGGACATCAAACATCAACTTCCTCTACATCCACGTGTACTGACACAACCTCAGAAACCTACTCGTGTTAGTTCTGCTTCTGATGGAGCACATACATACGATGTTCATTTTGTTTAGTTCACTTTCAATTTAGCTTTAACCTTTTTTCTCTGGAAAAGAAGTGGAGGTTCTTTTGGTGTACACACTTACACTTGATTGTGCTTACAATGAGCTTCAGGAGCAAAATCACCTTCAGGAGGAAAATAAAGAGCAAGCGAGTGCGATCGGATTACACCCGGATGAGTATTGTATGTATTTGTAAAGTATGTCTCTTTCTGTCTCTGCCAAGTCACATTCACGCTGCATTACAACTCTCAAGTAGTATTTATATATTATCACATGGCTACAGTTTATTATCAGTGACTTACACATGTTTATATGCTGTAAATCATAGTCATAATTGTGATTTAAACAGCTGTAATGATTATAGATAGCAGTCTGTGGCCACTGTACTGTGATATATTGTGTTTTATGGTATTTGTGTGCTTCATTTCCTCCTCTTTTGAAGATTTGTTTGTTACACGACATTGAGCCAGGCTCTGTGACAGGAAGAGCCGGATGGAAGAGAATACTTTGAAGCTGACAGATTACATGATGTGTGTATTAATGATGCAAACCTAGCAGAGCTAATGCTCCATTGCTGTATCTGACAGCTCATGAGGGGAAAGCCAAAGACATTCCCCTCAAACTTTAACACTGACGTCACGTAGGTCAGAGCAGAGTCACAATGCACATATGAAAACCTCAAAGTTCATCTATTCACCTGCCTATTGCTTTCCCCTGTCATCTATGTCTTTCAATCTCATGTCATTTATCTGCTCATGATTGTTGTGCAAAAAAGCAATTTTTGGTTTACCTATTAGTTATTGGGGCTACAACTACTGATTATTTCCATTATCGATTAATCTATGAAGCATTTTTATCCATTGGTTTTTTTTGTCTATAAGATGTCAGAAAATAGGCAAGGCAGCTTTATTTGTATAGCACATTTCAGCAACAGTGCAATTCAAAGTGCTTTACATGAAAACAGATTAAAAAATTAAAAACAGATAAAATACGAGAAAAACGTTACAGTGCAGTATAAGACATTAAACACTGAAGAGCAGTTAAAACAGTTAAATATATAAAAGCAGATAAAATAACTTTCCAGGACTCAGTGATCCATTTTTTGGAAAGCCAAAGCTTTTTGACCAATATGACAGATATCTCAAGCAGTCCGGTCCATACTTTCTAACCATCTCACCCACTATGGGTCCAGATGCGTCGCACGGCTTTGAGGTTTCATTCCTTATATTTACAGAAGCTTTTCTTTAGTATACGCTTATCTTTTTTGATGTGGATGTCCCCGCAAAGCTTAGTTCTTTTCTTCGGCAAACCTTGTAAAACCCGGTACAGCCCTGCAGACAAAAATCTCTTAATAGTCCAGAACGTGTTCTTAAACTATTTTATTTCTTCTGCAGTCTGTCTCTAAATAGTCAAGAAATCGCTCAGAGTGTTGATAGACTATTTTCTTTTTTTAAATAGTAAAAAATGCCCATCACAATTTCTCAGAGCTCCAGTTCGCTGCTGGTTTTGTCCGACTAACAGTCCACCACTTAAATATATTTAATTTACAGTGATATGAAGCTAAATGCTGCGCATATTTAGCATTTTCGCCTAATTAATGTAAGTAATTATTATGATTGTTGACAATCATTTTTGCAAGATCCATTTTTTGTGGCATTTTAGGCCTTTATTCGATAGGACAGCTTAGACTTGAAAGGGGAGAGAGAGGGGGAATGACATGCAGCAAAGGGCCACAGGGCGGAACCGAACCTGCGACAGCGAGGACTGCCTCTGTATATGGGCGCACACTCTACCAGGTGAGCTACCCAGAACCCAGTTGACAATAATTTTTGGCTAATCAATTAATCAATTATTGTTGAACAAGCATGGCAGTTTTTAATACTGCATGGGAGTAAATATGAACAGTATACGATGTGGGTGGTAAGGGCAGTACTTAGACAGATGGCTTTTCTAAAACATGGATCACCTTGGGTTGAGTTACACTCTTGCTTCTTACTTCTGGGCCCTCTCTTAGTTGTGACCGTTAACTGTTAGCTGTGGTGGGTAAAAGCACCGGTCTGCAGTGTATGCGTGTGAACCCAACAAGAGATCATTACTTCCTCTGCCTTCCTCACCACAGCCTGCTCCAGCTCTCACTCTGCTGCTGTTGCTGCTCTGTTGCTATTCTCTGAAAGTAATAAACCTCTGTCCTCTACAGTATCTGTAAAACACGTTTAAAGTGTTGTTTCTTGGTGTGACTCATTGACCAGTTACATAACCCTTCAGTGTAGTTTTAAAAAGAGAAAGTTATTGTGTAATGAATTTTCATGGATTGTCATTTCACAAGTTCTAGTTTGCTTGGTTATATACTGAGCATCTAGAATGGGCTTGAGAGAAAAGGCCTCCACATATAGAAGCGACTTTTGAGGGGCTACTCTTGTACAGTATGTGTTGTTATAAAATGTCAGTATATGTTGGTCTGTTTTCATTTACTGAAAAATCTACCTGCATCGTGTCGTATTCTGGTTAAATGAAGAGGGTATCTACAACTTCTCTTTTTAAACTGTATATTTAGTTGTGGTGTGTCACAGCCTTACTTTATCTGTAGTGCGACTTCCTCTACGATTGTTTTAGGTCCGAATGATGTCATGGCAAAACCAGTGACTCTATAGAGCAAACCACAGGGAATTTTTTGACTGTAGCTGCCATGGATACTGCTTTTAATAAAATATTTATGGTGCAAGAATAATGTGGTTAATGAACACAACTGTGCTTATACTGAGTCTTTTTTTCTGCTTTCACAATATCTGGTAATAAATATGAGATATGAAATAGAAATACATTTTAGAAGTGTAATTTGAAACTGTTCAACATCTGTGCCAATACAATACCCAAATTACTAAACTATATTACGCCTCTGTCTGTCCTGTGTTGGATTATGTTGCTGGGGTTTGGGGATACAAAGTATATAAGGGATGTGAACAAGTCCATAATAGAGCAATAAGGTATTTTCTGGGAGTTAATAGGTATGTCCCTATACTAGCCATTACAGGAGACGTCGGTTGGTAACCTTGTGAACTCCGCTGGGTAGTATCTATGTGCAGATTATGGAATAGATATTTGGATTGAGTGACAGTAGATTATGTAAGAAAATGTTAATATGGGACATGCTAATATGGGACAGGCCTTGGGCTGAGCATATCCACATGTTATTTCAGAGGACAGGATTTGAAGAGCTATACTTTATGCTAGAAAAGGTAGATATTGATGTGATTAAAGACACTGTTTTATCAGTTAAAAGAGAAGTGGGCTGTTGACATTGGGAACTATCCAAAACCTAGAATTTATAGTTTGATGAAAAATTAGTTTGGTATTGAGAAATACGTAAAATGTAATCTGTCCAAGGTGAAAAGATCTGTGTGTGCTCAGTTTAGGTCTAGTATACTCCCTCTCCATATTGAAACAGGATGGTGGTTTGGCATTAGTGAGGAAGACCGACTGTGTTATTAATGTGATCTCAATGAAATTGAAAATGAAGTTCATTTTGCTTTGTATTGTCCATAGTATCATGATTTAAGATGGCAATTATTTAACAAAGTCGAAGTAAAAGAGATGAGGCAGGACATAGATCTGTTTGGTTGTTTGAACATAAAACATTTTTATTTGCAGATTTTTTATATGTAGAACAAGCATGGGCTAAAAGAAAGACTTCTTTGTATCAATGATTCTCTGTCTGGAAGTGATATGTTTTTTCTTAACTTATTTACTTATTATTTATTTATTTTTCTGTGGCTGTAGTTTTGTTTTATGTATGACATGTTTAGTTCTAGTTGGACAGTTCATGGGTTACACTAAATAACCACTATTTTTTTGTGTGCAAAGTAGAGTATGTTGTGTGTGGGCATTGGACCGGTGAATGAAATTACTTTTGTATTGGTGTCATGTAATTCTGTGTGGGATGGATCACTTAGTGGCATGACACGTAAACAAAATATCATTCATCATGCAGATGCAAAAACATTTTCTTTGGGGAATGCAAACATGTTTAATTTAACAAAATAAGACAAATTGCTTTCTGTATAAGTGTAACACTTTTACTCGTATCTCATTGCATGGTATCATATGTTATTTTTTGTTATCGTTTTGTATTGTATTGAGGTAACAAGTAATAATTAATCAATACTGATCAAATGTCTCTGTGTTTCCATTTGCAGCAGGAGAAGCCAAAGGTGATTGATCCTCTTGACTATGAGACAGTCATCTCTGAACTTGCGGACGAGTTGAAGGAAGACCCTCTCAGAGACCTGCTCCTATTCCCCGACAATGATTTCTCGGTAAGCGTGCGTGGAATTTCCCCCTTTCTGGTCTACATATCCCTGCCTCTACTGAATTATTTTGTATCCCCGGTGGGATAACTTGGTGTACAGTACTACATAGTAAATGATTTCAGACAGTACAACTCTGCAGTTCTTAATTTGACAATGACACATTGTTGTTTAAAATGCAACACGTGGTGGCTGGGTAGACTCAGTGGTAGAGCAGGCGCACATATACTGAGAGGTTTGTGCCTCAAAGCAGAGGTCAAGGGTTCGAATCTGACCTGTGACAATTTCCTGTATGTCCCCCCTTTCGCACCTAGCTGTCCTGTCAAAAATTAAAGGCGGAAAAGCCCAAAAATAAATAAATGCAACACATGACATCTTTTCTCCACTCCAGCATGACACACTTATTCACACTAATCGTGAATGTTGCAGTGATAATTGCGGTCTTTTCATTACAGTCAACAATTTATTCCCTCCGGCTACCTTTAGCTCTTTGTTCAATAGTACTTTCGTGGCCATGCTAATATGTTTCTGCAGACGCCGATCCACTGCACATTAAGACGGCCTTATTGGCTGCTTG